>NC_092148.1:94151084-94438584 GCF_045791955.1 Oncorhynchus clarkii lewisi
AACACTAGAAACACTAGACCAGGACAGCAGAAACACTAGACCAGGACAACAGAAACACTAGACCAAGACAGCAGAAACACTAGAAACACTAGACCAGGACAGCAGAAACACTAGACCAGGACAACAGAAACACTAGACCAGGACAGCAGAAACACTAGACCAGGACAGCAGAAACACTAGGCCAGGACAGCAGAAACACTAGACCAGGACAGCAGAAACACTAGACCAGGACAGCAGAAACACTAGACCAGGACAGCAGAAACACTAGAACCACTAGACCAGGACAGCAGAAACACTAGACCAGGACAGCAGAAACACTAGACCAGGACAGCAGAAACACTAGACCAGGACAGCAGAAACACTAGAAACACTAGACCAGGACAGCAGAAACACTAGATCAGGACAGCAGAAACACTAGACCAAGACAGCAGAAACACTAGAAACACTAGGCCAGGACAGCAGAAACACTAGATCAGGACAGCAGAAACACTAGACCAGGACAGCAGAAACACTAGACCAGGACAGCAGAAACACTAGACCAGGACAGCAGAAACACTAGGCCAGGACAGTAGAAACACTAGACCAGGACAGCAGAAACACTAGACCAGGACAGCAGAAACACTAGACCAGGACAGCAGAAACACTAGACCAGGACAGCAGAAACACTAGACCAGGACAGCAGAAACACTAGACCAGGACAGCAGAAACACTAGACCAGGACAGCAGAAACAAAAGACCAGGACAGCAGAAACACTAGACCAGGACAGCAGAAATACTAGACCAGGACAGCAGAAACACTAGACCAGGACAGCAGAAACACTAATTAATTAATTTAGATGTTGGAACATTGCTGCTATAACAGCCTCCACTCTTCTGGGAAGGCTTTCCACTAGATGTTGGAACATTGCTGCTATAACAGCCTCCACTCTTCTGGGAAGGCTTTCCACTAGATGTTGGAACATTTCTGCGGGGACTTGCTGCCATTCAGCCACAAGAGCATTAGTGAGGTCGGGCACTGATGTTGGCCGATTAGGTCTGGCTCACAGTCGGTGTTCCAATTCATCCCAAAGGTGTTCGATGGGGTTGAGGTCAGGGCTCTGTGCAGGTCAGCCAATTTCTTCCACACCGATCTCGACAAAACACTGCTGTATGGACCTTGCTTCGTGCACGGGGGCAGTGTCATGCTGAAACAGGAAAGGGCCTTCCTCAAACTGTTGCCACAAAGTTGGAAGCACAGAATCATCTAGAATGTCAATGTATGCTGTAGCGTTAAGATTTCCCTTCACTGGAACTACGGGCCTAGACAGAACCATGAAAAACAGCCCCAGACCATTATTCCTCCTCCACCAAACTTTATATTTGACTCTATGAATTGGGGCAGGTAGCGTTCTCCTGGCATCCGCCTAAGCCAGATTAATCTGTCGGACTGCCAGATGGTGAAGCGTGATTCATCACTTCAGAGAATGCGTTTCCACTGCCCCACAATCCAATAGCTGGGAGCTTTACACCACTCCAGCCGACGCATGGCATTGCACATGGGGATCTTAGGCTTGCGTGCGGCTGCTTGGTCATGGCAACTCATTTCATGAAGGTCCCGACGAACAGTGTGGGAGCACACGGTACATACAGTGCCTTGCGAAAGTATTCGGCCCCCTTGAACTTTGCAACCTTTTGCCACATTTCAGACTTCAAACATAAAGATATAAAACTGTATTTTTTTGTGAAGAATCAACAACAAGTGGGACACAATCATGAAGTGGAACGACATTTATTGGATATTTCAAACTTTTTTAACAAATCAAAAACTGAAAAATTGGGCGTGCAAAATTATTCAGCCCCCTTAAGTTAATACTTTGTAGCGCCACCTTTTGCTGCGATTACAGCTGTAAGTCGCTTGGGGTATGTCTCTATCAGTTTTGCATATCGAGAGACTGACATTTTTTCCCATTCCTCCTTGCAAAACAGCTCGAGCTCAGTGAGGTTGGATGGAGAGCATTTGTGAACAGCAGTTTTCAGTTCTTTCCACAGATTCTCGATTGGATTCAGGTCTGGACTTTGACTTGGCCATTCTAACACCTGGATATGTTTATTTTTGAACCATTCCATTGTAGATTTTGCTTTATGTTTTGGATCATTGTCTTGTTGGAAGACAAATCTCTGTCCCAGTCTCAGGTCTTTTGCAGACTCCATCAGGTTTTCTTCCAGAATGGTCCTGTATTTGGCTCCATCCATCTTCCCATCAATTTTAACCATCTTCCCTGTCCCTGCTGAAGAAAAGCAGGCCCAAACCATGATGCTGCCACCACCATGTTTGACAGTGGGGATGGTGTGTTCAGCTGTGTTGCTTTTACGCCAAACATAACGTTTTGCATTGTTGCCAAAAAGTTCAATTTTGGTTTCATCTGACCAGAGCACCTTCTTCCACATTTTTGGTGTGTCTCCCAGGTGGCTTGTGGCAAACTTTAAACAACACTTTTTATGGATATCTTTAAGAAATGGCTTTCTTCTTGCCACTCTTCCATAAAGGCCAGATTTGTGCAATATACGACTGATTGTTGTCCTATGGACAGAGTCTCCCACCTCAGCTGTAGATCTCTGCAGTTCATCCAGAGTGATCATGGGCCTCTTGGCTGCATCTCTGATCAGTCTTCTCCTTGTATGAGCTGAAAGTTTAGAGGGACGGCCAGGTCTTGGTAGATTTGCAGTGGTCTGATACTCCTTCCATTTCAATATTATCGCTTGCACAGTGCTCCTTGGGAAGTTTAAAGCTTGGGAAATCTTTTTGTATCCAAATCCGGCTTTAAACTTCTTCACAACAGTATCTCGGACCTGCCTGGTGTGTTCCTTGTTCTTCATGATGCTCTCTGCGCTTTTAACGGACCTCTGAGATTATCACAGTGCAGGTGCATTTATACGGAGACTTGATTACACATAGGTGGATTGTATTTATCATCATTAGTCATTTAGGTCAACATTGGATCATTCAGAGATCCTCACTGAACTTCTGGAGAGAGTTTGCTGCACTGAAAGTAAAGGGGCTGAATAATTTTGCACAGCCAATTTTTCAGTTTTTGATTTGTTAAAAAGGTTTGAAATATCCAATAAATGTTGTTCCACTTCATGATTGTGTCCCGCTTGTTGTTGATTCTTCACAAAAAAATACAGTTTTATATCTTTATGTTTGAAGACTGAAATGTGGCAAAAGGTCGCAAAGTTCAAGGGGGCCGAATACTTTCGCAAGGCACTGTATAGGGACAAACATAATACATTAGACCACAAGAGGAAGAGGACACACTTAGAGTGCATTTGCCATTCTGGTAAAAACAGGAAACCAAGAAATTACAGATGTGGGATGGACTCATATGTTATGTGTGTATAAATACAGAGCCAGAGCTTAGGGAAGGGAGTTGTTCCGCGGACCAGAAAGTCACAGCTCTTCAGTAAGGCCATTCTACTGTCAATGTTTGTCTATGGAGAATGCATGGCTGTGTGCTCGATTTATACACCTGTCAGCAACGGGTGTGGCTGAAATAGCCCGAATCCACTAATTTGAAGTGGTGTCCACATACTTTTGTAAATAGTGTATATCAATATGGGCTATTTTCAGCCCATTCCTGCTTCTCAGAGATAGACATAATATGGAAAAGTGTGTAAGTCTGTGTTTGCGCTGCGGGGTTGAAGCTACGAACCCATAGGCTTGTCTCTCTCATCCCTTCCAGGCTTCTGAGAGGGAGAGGGTGGACAATGAGTCTTTCATAGCAGATGTAAGCAATGTCCCCACACCCTCTGGTAGCTTTCATGGCTGGGATCAGTTATTTTCTCTTCTGGCGCACAGCTTCAGGATAGTCCTTGTTGCGGAAGCTGTACGTTCTTCTCAACTTGTTGGCTTATTCCAGAACAGCTACCTTGTCCTTGAACTTCAGGAACTTGACCACTATCGGCCTGGGCTAGTCACTTTTCCAATCCTGAGGTCGCAATCCACCTCAATATTCTTGTGGTCCATGTTCAGTTTCTCCGAGATCATTTCCCTCGCTTTGTCCTCAGACTCTGTCCAGGTCTCATGTGGCGATTCTGAAATTTTTGTCCAAAACAATGTTGTTCCACCTTGATTGTCCCTCTGATGTCTCAGTCATTTGACTTACAGACCGCTGTCACCTTGCTGTTCTCCTGTTTCAACTCGTCGAGCTGACCCTGGGAGAACTGCAAACGGTTCTTCAGGTCAAATTAGTTCTTCAGGTCTGGACCTCTCTATTATTTTATTAGTTGACTCCACCAGTATTTGGACATTTGAAGCTATTTTCTTGTTGTTGTAACAACTGTTTGTAGGTCTCTTTTTGTTCGTTTAAAAGATCCTTCCCCTGTGATAGAGAGACACCACTGTCCTCAACGGTACTCCCGCCGGCTTTGGTCTTTGTCATGGTAGCTAGCAACGTAGGTTACGGCTGTTACTCCTCACAGTTCCAGACAGGGCAGTTCACAGGGAAGATGTAAACAGCAACAACCAGCAGGGATCTAGACAGTCACAAACCCGGGGAAATCCGCGGTCCCAGTCACGTCGCAGACTGCGTTCAAGCCCTCAAGGAAACCTGATAACAATGACAGCTAGGCTAGCTGCTACGCCAAGCAGCTCATCAGACACTTGGTCAGACCTTTGGTCGGCGGGATCCCTGGACAGATAGCAGAGGGCTCTGCAAGTGATAGCAACCGCGTCGCGGGATCCCTGGACAGATAGCAGAGGGCTCTGCAAGTGATAGCAACCGCGTCGCGGGATCCCTGGACAGATAGCAGAGGGCTCTGCAAGTGATAGCAACCACGTCGCGGGATCCCTGGACAGATAGCAGAGGGCTCTGCAAGTGATAGCAACCACGTCGCGGGATCCCTGGAC
This sequence comes from Oncorhynchus clarkii lewisi, assembly GCF_045791955.1. Taxonomy (NCBI): domain Eukaryota; kingdom Metazoa; phylum Chordata; class Actinopteri; order Salmoniformes; family Salmonidae; genus Oncorhynchus; species Oncorhynchus clarkii. Next base: position 94,155,970 of record NC_092148.1, read on the forward strand.
AGATAGCAGAGGGCTCTGCAAGTGATAGCAACCACGTCGCGGGATCCCTGGACAGATAGCAGAGGGCTCTGCAAGTGATAGCAACCACGTCGCGGGATCCCTGGACAGATAGCAGAGGGCTCTGCAAGTGATAGCAACCACGTCGCGGGATCCCTGGACAGATAGCAGAGGGCTCTGCAAGTGATAGCAACCACGTCGCGGGATCCCTGGACAGATAGCAGAGGGCTCTGCAAGTGATAGCAACCACGTCGCGGGATCCAAACTCAAAACATTTTCAATAGAACACTTTTTCAAAGAGTTTAATTTTTTTCCCCAGAAACAACAAACCGAGCTGTCCCTTGTTCCACGTTCATGAGTCTGGCCAAGTGAGCTTTTCAGAGAGAGTGTCAGAGATGTAACTAAACAGGGTGGTAATTGTCCTGTTTAAGGTTATACAGTGCCTTCATATAGTATTGCATATATTATATAGTATTATTATGTATATATATATTATATAGTATTATTTATAATAAATAGTATTATTATTACATAGTATTATATATATATTATGTGGTATTATTAGTATATATAGTATACATTATTAGCATTATAAATACTATGTAGTATTATTATTATATATATTATATATTATTATTATATATATTATATAGTATTAGTATATGTATTATATAGTATTATTATATATTTTCTATAGTATTAGTATTATATATAATATATAGTATTATTATAATATATTATATATTATTATTATATAGTATATATATGATATAGTATTATATATTATATATTATTCGTATTATATATAATATATAGTATTATTATTATATATATATTATATGGTATTAGTATATATATATTATATAGTATTATTAGTATATATATCATATAGTATTATTATATATAGTATTATTATTACATATATTATATAGTATTATTATTATTATATATATTATATAGTATTATTATATATATTATGTCATATTCATACCCCTTCACTCATTCCACAATTTGCTGTGTTACAGCCTGAAATCAAAATGGATTAAATTGATTATTTTTTCTCAACCATCTACACACAATACCCCATATCGACAAAGTGAAAACATGTGTTTAGAAATGTTAGCAAATTTATTGAAAATTAAATACAGAAATATCTCAATTAAATAAGTATTCCCTAAGTCAATACCATGAAGAAGCACCTTTGGCAGTGATTACAGCTGTGGGTGTTTCTGGGTCTGTCTGTAAGAGCTTTCCACATCTGGATTGTGCAACATTTGCTCATTATTCTTTTCAAATTTCTTCACGCTCTTTCAAATTGGTTGTTGATCATTAATAGACAACCATTTTCAGGTCTTGCCATTGATTTACAAGTAGATTTAAGACAAGTAACTTGGCCACTCAGGAACAGTAACTGGTTTCTTGGTAAGCAACTCCAGTGTAGATTTGGCCGTGTGTTTTAGGTTATTGTCCTGCTGAAAGGTGGATTCATCTCCCAGAGTCTGGTGGAAAGCAGACTGATCCAGGTTTTCCTCTAGGATTCTGGTCCATTAAGTTTCTTTAAAAAAAATAAAAACAAACAAAACACTCCGTCCCTAACAATTTTGCCTGTACTTAGTTCCATTCGGTTTCTTTTTTATCCTGTAAAGCTCCCCAGTTCTTAACAATTACAAGCATACCCATAACATGATTCAGCCACCTCTATGCTTCAACATATGAAGAGTGGTACTCAGTAATGTGTTGTATTGTATTTGCCCCAAACATAACACTTTCTATTGATGACAAAAAGTGTATTGCTTTGCCACATGTTTTGCAGTATTACTTTAGTACCGTGTTGCAAACAGGATGCGTGTTTTGGAATGTTTTTCTTCTGTACAGGATTCCTTATTTTCACTTGTCAATTAGGTTAGTATTGTGGAGTAACTACAATGTTGTTGATCCATCCTCAGTTTCCTCCCATCACAGCCATTAAACTCTGTAACTGTTTTAAAGTCACCATTGGCTTCCTGGTGAAATCCCTGAGCGGTTTCCTTCCTCTCCGGCAACTGAGTTAGGAAGGACGCCTGTATCTTTGTAGTGACTGGGTGTTTTGATCCAAAGTGTCATTAATAACTTCACCATGCTCAAAGGGATATTCAATGTCTACTTTTTATTTTTACCCATCTCCCAATAGGTTCCCTCCTTTGCGAGGCAGTGGAACATCTCCCAGGTCTTTGTGGTTGAATCTGTTTGAAATTCACTGCTCAACTGATATTTGCAGACGGGGAGAGTGCGAGAGAAACGGAGGGAGCGAGCGAGCGACAGAGGGAGAGGGGGAGGGAGGGAGATACAGACAGACCGAGTGTGTGAGAGAGAGAGAGAGAGAGAGAGAGAGAGAGAGAGAGAGAGAGAGAGAGAGAGAGAGAGAGACAGAGACAGAGAGAGAGAGAGAGAGAGAGACAGAGAGAGAGAGACAGAGAGAGACAGAGAGAGACAGAGAGAGAGAGAGACAGAGAGAGACAGAGAGAGACAGAGAGAGACAGAGAGAGACAGAGAGAGAGAGAGAGAGAGAGAGAGAGAGAGAGAGAGAGAGAGACCGAGTGTGTGAGAGAGAGAGAGAGACAGAGAGAGTAATTCCACGGTCCTTACGGATAACCCAGCTCCATGAAGTTGTTCCAGATCTGTTTCAGTACCATGATGACTCCCATTTGTAGACACAGATCGATCAGACAGCCACTGGGGTGGCACTGAAAATAAGAAACATTTTTAAAAAACTATTCATTACAGTACAAATCACTGAGTGAAAGAAACCACAAAAAAGACAGTCATTTCCACATTGTATGGGCCAGACTTACTGCAACTGAATAAAACAGAACAAAGTAAAAAAAACAATCCCAAAGTATTATATTAATATAAAACCTTTATAAATGAGAGAGAGCTTCATTAAATCACTTTCAATTGACAACTCAAATTCAACGGGTGATGCACGCTAGCCATTTCAAGCTAATGTTGAGCGTTTGCATTGAGCACTGTTACAAACTATAATTGATTAGTTATGAAAGAGATTAATGGTGAACTTTTACGACAAAGGAATGATTACATGTTATGCAAAAGTTATAATAAAAAATGGAATATGATGAATCACTATTGTGTGCCGTAAAATCTCCCCTCAAATGGAAAGACAGTAAGGAGCCTTAATAGTGTTTAAATAACCTTTTCATTGTGTTATTGTTAAAAAGGGAAGGGGAGATACCTAGTCAGTTGTAAAGGAAGATACCTAGTCAGTTGTAAAGGGAGATACCTAGTCAGTTGTAAAGGGAGATACCTAGTCAGTTGTAAAGGGAGATACCTAGTCAGTTGTAAAGGGAGATACCTAGTCAGTTGTAAAGGGAAAGGGGGGATACCTAGTCAGTTGTAAAGGGAGATACCTAGTCAGTTGTAAAGGGGAATACCTAGTCAGTTGTAAAGGGAGATACCTAGTCAGTTGTAAAGGGAGATACCTAGTCAGTTGTAAAGGGGGATACCTAGTCAGTTGTAAAGGGAAAGGGAGATACCTAGTCAGTTGTAAAGGGAGATACCTAGTCAGTTGTAAAGGGAAAGGGAGATACCTAGTCAGTTGTAAAGGGAGATACCTAGTCGGTTGTAAAGGGAGATACCTAGTCAGTTGTAAAGGGAGATACCTAGTCAGTTGTAAAGGGAGATACTTAGTCAGTTGTAAAGGGAAAGGGGGGATACCTAGTCAGTTGTAAAGGGAAATACCTAGTCAGTTGTAAAGGGAGATACCTAGTCAGTTGTAAAGGGAAATACCTAGTCAGTTGTAAAGGGAGATATCTAGTCAGTTGTAAAGGGAAAGGGGGGATACCTAGTCAGTTGTAAAGGGAAATACCTAGTCAGTTGTAAAGGGGGATACCTAGTCAGTTGTAAAGGGAAATACCTAGTCAGTTGTAAAGGGAGATACCTAGTCAGTTGTAAAGGGAAATACCTAGTCAGTTGTAAAGGGAGATACCTAGTCAGTTGTAAAGGGGGATACCTAGTCAGTTGTAAAGGGAAATACCTAGTCAGTTGTAAAGGGAGATACCTAGTCAGTTGTAAAGGGAGATACCTAGTCAGTTGTAAAGGGAAATACCTAGTCAGTTGTAAAGGGAAAGGGAGATGCCTAGTCAGTTGTAAAGGGGAAAGGGGAGATACCTAGTCAGTTGTAAAGGGAAAGGGGAGATACCTAGTCAGTTGTAAAGGGAAAGGGAGGAAACCTAGTCAGTTGTAAAGGGAAAAGGGGAGATACCTAGTCAGTTGTAAAGGGAAAAGGGGAGATACCTAGTCAGTTGTAAAGGGGGATACCTAGTCAGTTGTAAAGGGGGATACCTAGTCAGTTGTAAAGGGGGATACCTAGTCAGTTGTAAAGGGAGATACCTAGTCAGTTGTAAAGGGAGATACCTAGTCAGTTGTAAAGGGAGATACCTAGTCAGTTGTAAAGGGAGATACCTAGTCAGTTGTAAAGGGAGATGCCTAGTCAGTTGTAAAGGGAAAGGGGGGATACCTAGTCAGTTGTAAAGGGAGATGCCTAGTCAGTTGTAAAGGGAAAGGGGGGATATCTAGTCAGTTGTAAAGGGAAAGGGGGGATACCTAGTCAGTTGTAAAGGGAAATACCTAGTCAGTTGTAAAGGGAAATACCTAGTCAGTTGTAAAGGGAAAGGGAGATACCTAGTCAGTTGTAAAGGGAAAGGGAGATACCTAGTCAGTTGTAAAGGGAAAGGGGGGATACCTAGTCAGTTGTAAAGGGAAGGGGGGATACCTAGTCAGTTGTAAAGGGAAAGGGGGGATACCTAGTCAGTTGTAAAGGGAAAGGGGGGATACCTAGTCAGTTGTAAAGGGAAAGGGGCGATACCTAGTCAGTTATAAAGGGAAAAGGGGGGATACCTAGTCAGTTGTAAAGGGAGATACCTAGTCAGTTGTAAAGGGAAATACCTAGTCAGTTGTAAAGGGAGATACCTAGTCAGTTGTAAAGGGAGATACCTAGTCAGTTGTAAAGGGAGATACCTAGTCAGTTGTAAAGGGAGATACCTAGTCAGTTGTAAAGGGAGATACCTAGTCAGTTGTAAAGGGAGATACCTAGTCAGTTGTAAAGGGAGATACCTAGTCAGTTGTAAAGGGAAATACCTAGTCAGTTGTAAAGGGAAAGGGGGATACCTAGTCAGTTGTAAAGGGAGATACCTAGTCAGTTGTAAAGGGAAAGGGAGATACCTAGTCAGTTGTAAAGGGAAAATGGGAGATACCTAGTCAGTTGTAAAGGGAGATACCTAGTCAGTTGTAAAGGGAAAGGGAGATACCTAGTCAGTTGTAAAGGGAGATACCTAGTCAGTTGTAAAGGGAGATACCTAGTCAGTTGTAAAGGGAAAGGGAGATACCTAGTCAGTTGTAAAGGGAGATACCTAGTCAGTTGTAAAGGGAGATACCTAGTCAGTTGTAAAGGGAAAGGGAGATACCTAGTCAGTTGTACAGGGAAAGGGAGATACCTAGTCAGTTGTAAAGGGAGATACCTAGTCAGTTGTAAAGGGAGATACCTAGTCAGTTGTAAAGGGAAAGGGAGATACCTAGTCAGTTGTAAAGGGAAAGGGAGATACCTAGTCAGTTGTAAAGGGAAAGGGGGATACCTAGTCAGTTGTAAAGGGAAAGGGAGATACCTAGTCAGTTGTAAAGGGAAAGGGAGATGCCTAGTCAGTTGTAAAGGGAAAGGGAGATACCTAGTCAGTTGTAAAGGGAAAGGGAGATACCTAGTCAGTTGTAAAGGGAAAGGGGGGATACCTAGTCAGTTGTAAAGGGAAAGGGAGATACCTAGTCAGTTGTAAAGGGAAAAGGAGAGATACCTAGTCAGTTGTAAAGGGAAAAGGGGAGATACCTAGTCAGTTGTAAAGGGAGATACCTAGTCAGTTGTAAAGGGAAAGGGGGGATACCTAGTCAGTTGTAAAGGGAGATACCTAGTCAGTTGTAAAGGGAAAAGGGGAGATACCTAGTCAGTTGTAAAGAGAAAGGGAGATACCTAGTCAGTTGTAAAGGGAAAGGGAGATGCCTAGTCAGTTGTAAAGGGAAAGGGAGATACCTAGTCAGTTGTAAAGGGAAAGGGAGATACCTAGTCAGTTGTAAAGGGAAAGGGAGATACCTAGTCAGTTGTAAAGGGAAAGGGGGATACCCAGTCAGTTGTAAAGGGAAAGGGGGATACCTAGTCAGTTGTAAAGGGAAAGGGAGATACCTAGTCAGTTGTAAAGGGAAAGGGGGGATACCTAGTCAGTTGTAAAGGGAAAGGGAGATACCTAGTCAGTTGTAAAGGGAAAGGGGAGATACCTAGTCAGTTGTAAAGGGAAAGGGAGGAAACCTAGTCAGTTGTAAAGGGAAAGGGGGGATACCTAGTCAGTTATAAAGGGAAAAGGGGGGATACCTAGTCAGTTGTAAAGGGAGATACCTAGTCAGTTGTAAAGGGAAATACCTAGTCAGTTGTAAAGGGAGATACCTAGTCAGTTGTAAAGGGAGATACCTAGTCAGTTGTAAAGGGAGATACCTAGTCAGTTGTAAAGGGAGATACCTAGTCAGTTGTAAAGGGAGATACCTAGTCAGTTGTAAAGGGAAATACCTAGTCAGTTGTAAAGGGAGATACCTAGTCAGTTGTAAAGGGAAATACCTAGTCAGTTGTAAAGGGAAAGGGGGGATACCTAGTCAGTTGTAAAGGGAGATACATAGTCAGTTGTAAAGGGAAAGGGAGATACCTAGTCAGTTGTAAAGGGAAAATGGGAGATACCTAGTCAGTTGTAAAGGGAGATACCTAGTCAGTTGTAAAGGGAAAGGGAGATACCTAGTCAGTTGTAAAGGGAGATACCTAGTCAGTTGTAAAGGGAAAGGGAGATACCTAGTCAGTTGTAAAGGGAGATACCTAGTCAGTTGTAAAGGGAGATAGCTAGTCAGTTGTAAAGGGAAAGGGAGATACCTAGTCAGTTGTACAGGGAAAGGGAGATACCTAGTCAGTTGTAAAGGGAGATACCTAGTCAGTTGTAAAGGGAGATACCTAGTCAGTTGTAAAGGGAAAGGGAGATACCTAGTCAGTTGTAAAGGGAAAGGGAGATACCTAGTCAGTTGTAAAGGGAAAGGGGGGATACCTAGTCAGTTGTAAAGGGAAAGGGAGATACCTAGTCAGTTGTAAAGGGAAAGGGAGATGCCTAGTCAGTTGTAAAGGGAAAGGGAGATACCTAGTCAGTTGTAAAGGGAAAGGGAGATACCTAGTCAGTTGTAAAGGGAAAGGGGGGATACCTAGTCAGTTGTAAAGGGAAAGGGAGATACCTAGTCAGTTGTAAAGGGAAAAGGGGAGATACCTAGTCAGTTGTAAAGGGGAGATACCTAGTCAGTTGTAAAGGGAAAAGGGGAGATACCTAGTCAGTTGTAAAGGGAGATACCTAGTCAGTTGTAAAGGGAAAGGGGGGATACCTAGTCAGTTGTAAAGGGAGATACCTAGTCAGTTGTAAAGGGAAAAGGGGAGATACCTAGTCAGTTGTAAAGAGAAAGGGAGATACCTAGTCAGTTGTAAAGGGAAAGGGAGATGCCTAGTCAGTTGTAAAGGGAAAGGGAGATACCTAGTCAGTTGTAAAGGGAAAGGGAGATACCTAGTCAGTTGTAAAGGGAAAGGGGGATACCTAGTCAGTTGTAAAGGGAAAGGGGGATACCTAGTCAGTTGTAAAGGGAAAGGGAGATACCTAGTCAGTTGTAAAGGGAAAGGGGGGATACCTAGTCAGTTGTAAAGGGAAAGGGAGATACCTAGTCAGTTGTAAAGGGAAAAGGGGAGATACCTAGTCAGTTGTAAAGGGGAGATACCTAGTCAGTTGTAAAGGGAAAAGGGGAGATACCTAGTCAGTTGTAAAGGGGAGATACCTAGTCAGTTGTAAAGGGAAAGGGAGATACCTAGTCAGTTGTAAAGGGAAAGGGAGATACCTAGTCAGTTGTAAAGGGAGATACCTAGTCAGTTGTAAAGGGAAAGGGAGATACCTAGTCAGTTGTAAAGGGAAAGGGAGATACCTAGTCAGTTGTAAAGGGAAAGGGGGGATACCTAGTCAGTTGTAAAGGGAAAGGGAGATACCTAGTCAGTTGTAAAGGGAAAAGGGGAGATACCTAGTCAGTTGTAAAGGGGAGATACCTAGTCAGTTGTAAAGGGAAAAGGGGAGATACCTAGTCAGTTGTAAAGGGGAGATACCTAGTCAGTTGTAAAGGGAAAGGGAGATACCTAGTCAGTTGTAAAGGGAAAAGGGGAGATACCTAGTCAGTTGTAAAGGGAGATACCTAGTCAGTTGTAAAGGGAAAGGGGGGATACCTAGTCAGTTGTAAATGGAGATACCTAGTCAGTTGTAAAGGGAAAAGGGGAGATACCTAGTCAGTTGTAAAGAGAAAGGGAGATACCTAGTCAGTTGTAAAGGGAAAAGGGGGGATACCTAGTCAGTTGTAAAGAGAAAGGGAGATACCTAGTCAGTTGTAAAGGGAAAGGGAGATACCTAGTCAGTTGTAAAGGGAGATACCTAGTCAGTTGTAAAGGGAGATACCTAGTCAGTTGTAAAGGGAGATACCTAGTCAGTTGTAAAGGGAGATACCTAGTCAGTTGTAAAGGGAGATACCTAGTCAGTTGTAAAGGGAGATACCTAGTCAGTTGTAAAGGGAAAGGGGGATACCTAGTCAGTTGTAAAGGGAAAGGGAGATACCTAGTCAGTTGTAAAGGGAAAGGGAGATACCTAGTCAGTTGTAAAGGGAAAGGGGGGATACCTAGTCAGTTGTAAAGGGAAAGGGAGATACCTAGTCAGTTGTAAAGGGAAAAGGGGAGATACCTAGTCAGTTGTAAAGGGAAAAGGGGAGATACCTAGTCAGTTGTAAAGGGGAGATACCTAGTCAGTTGTAAAGGGAAAGGGAGATACCTAGTCAGTTGTAAAGGGAAAAGGGGAGATACCTAGTCAGTTGTAAAGGGAGATACCTAGTCAGTTGTAAAGGGAAAGGGGGGATACCTAGTCAGTTGTAAAGGGAGATACCTAGTCAGTTGTAAAGGGAAAAGGGGAGATACCTAGTCAGTTGTAAAGAGAAAGGGAGATACCTAGTCAGTTGTAAAGGGAAAGGGAGATGCCTAGTCAGTTGTAAAGGGAAAGGGAGATACCTAGTCAGTTGTAAAGGGAAAGGGAGATACCTAGTCAGTTGTAAAGGGAAAGGGGGATACCTAGTCAGTTGTAAAGGGAAAGGGGGATACCTAGTCAGTTGTAAAGGGAAAGGGAGATACCTAGTCAGTTGTAAAGGGAAAAGGGGAGATACCTAGTCAGTTGTAAAGGGAAAAGGGGAGATACCTAGTCAGTTGTAAAGGGGAGATACCTAGTCAGTTGTAAAGGGAAAGGGAGATACCTAGTCAGTTGTAAAGGGAAAGGGAGATACCTAGTCAGTTGTAAAGGGAGATACCTAGTCAGTTGTAAAGGGAAAGGGGGGATACCTAGTCAGTTGTAAAGGGAGATACCTAGTCAGTTGTAAAGGGAAAAGGGGAGATACCTAGTCAGTTGTAAAGAGAAAGGGAGATACCTAGTCAGTTGTAAAGGGAAAAGGGGGGATACCTAGTCAGTTGTAAAGGGAAAGGGAGATACCTAGTCAGTTGTAAAGGAAAAGGGGAGATACCTAGTCAGTTGTAAAGGGAAAGGGAGATACCTAGTCAGTTGTAAAGGGAGATACCTAGTCAGTTGTAAAGGGGAATACCTAGGCAGTTGTAAAGGGAGATACCTAGTCAGTTGTAAAGGGAGATACCTAGTCAGTTGTAAAGGGAGATACCTAGTCAGTTGTAAAGGGAGATACCTAGTCAGTTGTAAAGGGAGATACCTAGTCAGTTGTAAAGGGAAAGGGAGATACCTAGTCAGTTGTAAAGGGAGATACCTAGTCAGTTGTAAAGGGAAAGGGGGGATACCTAGTCAGTTGTAAAGGGAAAGGGAGATACCTAGTCAGTTGTACAACTGAATGCCTTCAACTGAATCCTCATTTAACCCACATTATTGGTTAAACCCTTCTGAACCATATCGATCAGTGTCATAACCTGGGCTACATCCCACATTCTTCCCATTTATAAAGCAGACCAGAGCTCTCTACAAGGAACAGGGTGACCAGAGCTCTTTTCCTGGAACAGGGTGACCAGAGCTCTCTTTAGGGGTACAGGGTGACCAGAACTCTCTTTAGGGGTACAGGGTGACCAGAGCTCTCTACGGGGTACAGGGTGACCAGAGCCCTGTTCAGAGAACAGGGTGACCAGAACCCTCTTCAGGGAACAAGGTGACCAGAACCCTCTTCAGGGTGACCTGAGCTCTCTACAGGGTGACCAGAGCTCTCTACAGGGAACAGGGTGACCAGAGCTCTCTACAGGGAACAGGGTGACCAGAGCTCTCTGCAGGGTGACCAGAGCTCTCTGCAGGGTGACCAGAGCTCTCTACAGGGAACAGGGTGACCAGAGCTCTCTACAGGGAACAGGGTGACCTTTAGAATGCAGACCATGGTTTAGTTGCTGAATTGCTTCCTGACTCCACTCACCTCCTCCAGTCTCCATCTATTGAACAGTTTGTTATATTTCCCTGGTCTGCCGGCGAACCTAGACACAGTCAGAGTGAAGACATTAGCTTCAGTTTCATTCTCAGGACAGTTCAACACAGTACTAACTGTGAGCTGGGGGGGGGGGAATTGAAACTTGCACAGAACCTTACTCACACAGACAACTTATTTGGTGAATCAGCTTATTCGGGGAATATGAGGAATCATTAAATTGAATTTAGAAAAAAAAATATCACATCGAAAAAAATAACCTGCAATGGAAAAGAAAGGGGGAGCCTGTAGAACTTCTGCTGTTATATTTATTGAGGGCGGCTTCCCAAAAAAAAAGACATCTGTTACGACATTTATTAAGGTGACCTTTAATAGTTACCTTCCAAGGAAGAAAGCGATGTAGAACGTAGAGCTGTTCAAGTTTACAAACTGGAAGAGAAACATCTTGAGAGCAAAACTGTTCTCCCATTCTGACTCAGTCCGTGGGTGTTCTACAGAGAGAAGGAGGGGGAGAGAGAGAGAGAGAGAGAGAGAGAGAGAGAGAGAGAGAGAGAGAGAGAGGGGGAGAGAGAGAGAGAGAGAGAGAGAGAGAGAGCGAGAGAGAGAGAGAGAGAGGAAGAGATAGAGGGGGAGAGAGGAAGAGATAGAGGGGGAGAGAGAGAGAGAGAGAGAGCGAGAGAGAGAGAGAGAGAGAGAGAGAGAGGGGGGAGAGAGAGAGAGGAAGAGATAGAGGGGGAGAGAGAGAGAGAGAGAGAGAGACAGAGAGAGAGAAAGAGAGAGAGAGCGAGAGAGGAAGAGAGAGGGGGAGAGAGAGAGAGGAAGAGAGAGGGGGAGAGAGAGAGAGAGAGAGAGAGAGAAAGAGAGAGGAAGAGATAGAGGGGGAGAGAGAGAGAGAGAGAAAGAGAGAGGAAGAGATAGAGGGGGAGGGAGAGAGAGAGAGAGAGAGAGAGAGAGAGAGAGAGAAAGAGAGAGGGGGAGAGAGAGAGAGAGAGAGAAAGAGATAGAGGGGAGAGAGAGAGAGAGAGAGAGAGAGAGAGAGAGAGAGAGAGAGAGAGAGAGAGAGAGAGAGAGAGAGAGAGAGAGAGAGAGAGAGAGAGAGGAAGGAAGAGATAGAGGGAGAGAGAGAGACAGTGAGAGAGAGAGAGAGAGAGAGGAAGAGATAGAGGGAGAGAGAGAGAGAGAGAGAGAGAGAGAGAGAGGAAGGAAGAGATAGAGGGGGAGAGAGAGATGACAGAAGGTGACGTACTTCTGAAGCTGTTAGTGAAGCAACATATGTGTATCTTAACGAGGGTTATGCTCACCTAAATTGGTGAGAAGGTAAGCCACCTTTTCATATACCTGAAGAGAGAATAACAAAGTTGTTTTGAGACAGATACCCACCCAGGTACCATCACATTATAGATACCCACCCAGATACCATCACATCACAGATACCCATCACAATACAGATACCCACCCAGATACCCATCACATTACAGATACCCACCCAGATACCCATCACATTACAGATACCCACCCAGATACCCATCACATTACAGATACCCACCCAGATACCATCACATCACAGATACCCATCACATTACAGATACCCACCCAGATACCATCACATCACAGATACCCATCACATTACAGATACCCACCCAGATACCCATCACATTACAGATACCCACCCAGATACCCACCTAGATACCATCATATTACAGATACCCCCCAGATACCATCACATCACAGATACCAATCACATTACAGATACCCACCCAGATACCATCACAGATACCCATCACATTACAGATACCCACCCATATACCCATCACATTCACAGACATGGTGATCAGAAAGTTACAATTTGGCTGTGGATCAATATGCAACATTATCTTGTAGATCAATATGCAACATTATCCAGTGGATCAATACACAACAATATCCTGTACGACTGTGGATGAGGTGGCTTGGCATAACAGTTTGGTAAGACATCCATCACATTCAGAGTCATTATGATCATGAAGTTGATACAGACTCTGGTGTCAGAGGGTTATAGGGCCAGAACCCACCACAATGAGACATGATCATGAACTTGATACAGACTCTGGTTCCAGAGGGTTATAGGGCCAGAACCCACCACATTCAGAGACATGAGGATCATGAAGTTGATATAGACTCTGGTGCCAGAGGGTTATAGGGTCAGAATCCACCACAATGAGACATGATGATCATGAAGTTGATACAGACTCTGGTCCCAGAGGGTTATAGGGCCAGAACCCACCACATTCAGAGACATGATGATCATGAAGTTGATATAGACTCTGGTGCCAGAGGGTTATAGGGTCAGAATCCACCACAATGAGACATGAGGATCATGAAGTTGATACAGACTCTGGTCCCAGAGGGTTATAGGGCCAGAACCCACCACATTCAGACACATGAGGATCATGAAGTTGATATAGACTCTGGTGCCAGAGGGTTATAGGGTCAGAATCCACCACAATGAGACATGAGGATCATGAAGTTGATACAGACTCTGGTTCCAGAGGGTTATAAGGCCAGAACCCACCACATTCAGAGACATGATGATCATGAAGTTGATACAGACTCCCGTTCCAGAGGTGGCAAACTGCCAGTTCTTCTTGACAAACTCCCAGTCGATCGATGCAAACTTCTCCATGGCAATCAGTCGGAACACCACCACCGCAAACACCGCTGTCAGGACCAGAGAAATCTGGAGAGGAGACAAACATATAACCACACACACAGATACACAGATACACACACAGATACACAGATACACACACAGATACACAGATACACACACAGATACACAGATACACACACAGATACACACATAGATACATACACACACAGATAGAAAGTGGAAGGGGCGAGAGACAGAAATATACAGCAGAACTAGACTACTTATGAAGCTGTCAGTTTTGGGGTAATACATCCTGTCTGGGTCTGGGAACGTGTTAGTTTTGGGGTAATACATCCTGTCTGGGTCTGGGAACGTGTTAGTTTTGGGGGTAATACATCCTGTCTGGGTCTGGGAACGTGTTAGTTTTGGGGGTAATACATCCTGGCTGGGTCTGGGAACGTGTTAGTTTAGGGGGTAGTACATCCTGGCTGGGAATGTGTTAGTTTTGGGGGTAGTACATCCTGTCTGGGAATGTGTTAGTTTTGGGGGTAATACATCCTGGCTGGGTCTGGGAACGTGTTAGTTTTGGGGTAATACATCCTGGCTGGGTCTGGGAACGTGTTAGTTTTGGGGGTAGTACATCCAGTCTGGGAACGTGTTAGTTTTGGGGGTAATACATCCTGGCTGGGTCTGGGAACGTGTTAGTTTTGGGGGTAATACATCCTGGCTGGGTCTGGGAACGTGTTAGTTTTGGGGTAATACATCCTGTCTGGGTCTGGGAACGTGTTAGTTTTGGGGGTAATACATCCTGGCTGGGTCTGGGAACGTGTTAGTTTTGGGGGTAATACATCCTGGCTGGGTCTGGGAATGTGTTAGTTTTGGGGGTAGTACATCCTGTCTGGGAACGTGTTAGTTTTGGGGTAGTACATCCTGGCTGGGTCTAGGAATGTGTTAGTTTAGGGGGTAGTACATCCTGTCTGGGTCTGGGAACGTGTTAGTTTTGGGGTAATACATCCTGTCTGGGTCTGGGAACATGTTAGTTTTGGGGTAGTACATCCTGGCTGGGTCTAGGAATGTGTTAGTTTAGGGGGTAGTACATCCTGTCTGGGAACGTGTTAGTTTTGGGGTAGTACATCCTGGCTGGGTCTAGGAATGTGTTAGTTTAGGGGGTAGTACATCCTGTCTGGGAATGTGTTAGTTTAGGGGGTAGTACATCCTGGCTGGGTCTAGGAATGTGTTAGTTTAGGGGGTAGTACATCCTGGCTGGGTCTAGGAATGTGTTAGTTTAGGGGGTAGTACATCCTGTCTGGGTCTGGGAACGTGTTAGTTTTGGGGTAATACATCCTGTCTGGGTCTGGGAACGTGTTAGTTTTGGGGGTAATACATCCTGGCTGGGTCTGGGAACGTGTTAGTTTTGGGGTAATACATCCTGTCTGGGTCTGGGAACGTGTTAGTTTTGGGGTAGTACATCCTGGCTGGGTCTAGGAATGTGTTAGTTTAGGGGGTAGTACATCCTGTCTGGGAATGTGTTAGTTTTGGGGGTAGTACATCCTGTCTGGGAATGTGTTAGTTTTGGGGGTAGTACATCCTGGCTGGGTCTGGGAATGTGTTAGTTTTGGGGTAATACATCCTGTCTGGGTCTGGGAACGTGTTAGTTTTGGGGTAGTACATCCTGGCTGGGTCTAGGAATGTGTTAGTTTAGGGGGTAGTACATCCTGTCTGGGTCTGGGAATGTGTTAGTTTTGGGGTAATACATCCTGTCTGGGTCTGGGAACGTGTTAGTTTTGGGGTAATACATCCTGTCTGGGTCTGGGAACGTGTTAGTTTTGGGGTAGTACATCCTGGCTGGGTCTAGGAATGTGTTAGTTTAGGGGGTAGTACATCCTGTCTGGGAATGTGTTAGTTTTGGGGGTAGTAGATCCTGTCTGGGAATGTGTTAGTTTTGGGGGTAGTAGATCCTGTCTGGGAATGTGTTAGTTTTGGGGGTAGTACATCCTGTCTGGGAATGTGTTAGTTTTGGGGGTAGTACATCCTGTCTGGGAATGTGTTAGTTTTGGGGGTAATACATCCTGTCTGGGTCTGGGAACGTGTTAGTTTTGGGGTAATACATCCTGTCTGGGTCTGGGAACGTGTTAGTTTTGGGGGTAATACATCCTGGCTGGGTCTAGGAATGTGTTAGTTTAGGGGGTAGTACATCCTGTCTGGGAACGTGTTAGTTTTGGGGGTAGTACATCCTGTCTGGGAACGTGTTCGTTTTGGGGGTAATACATCCTGGCTGGGTCTGGGAACGTGTTAGTTTTGGGGGTAGTACATCCAGTCTGGGAACGTGTTAGTTTTGGGGGTAGTACATCCTGTCTGGGTCTGGGAATGTGTTAGTTTAGGGGGTAGTACATCCTGTCTGGGAACGTGTTAGTTTTGGGGGTAGTACATCCTGCCTGGGAACGTGTTCGTTTTGGGGGTAATACATCCTGGCTGGGTCTGGGAACGTGTTAGTTTTGGGGGTAGTACATCCTGTCTGGGTCTGGGAATGTGTTAGTTTAGGGGGTAGTACATCCAGTCTGGGAACGTGTTAGTTTTGGGGGTAGTACATCCTGTCTGGGTCTGGGAATGTGTTAGTTTAGGGGGTAGTACATCCTGTCTGGGAACGTGTTAGTTTTGGGGGTAGTACATCCTGTCTGGGAACGTGTTCGTTTTGGGGGTAGTACATCCTGTCTGGGAACGTGTTCGTTTTGGGGGTAGTACATCCTGTCTGGGTCTGGGAATGTGTTAGTTTTGGGGGTAGTACATCCTGTCTGGGAACGTGTTAGTTTTGGGGGTAGTACATCCTGTCTGGGTCTGGGAACGTGTTAGTTTTGGGGTAATACATCCTGTCTGGGTCTGGGAACGTGTTAGTTTTGGGGTAGTACATCCTGGCTGGGTCTAGGAATGTGTTAGTTTAGGGGGTAGTACATCCTGTCTGGGAATGTGTTAGTTTTGGGGGTAGTACATCCTGTCTGGGAATGTGTTAGTTTTGGGGGTAATACATCCTGGCTGGGTCTGGGAACGTGTTAGTTTTGGGGTAATACATCCTGTCTGGGTCTGGGAACGTGTTAGTTTTGGGGTAGTACATCCTGGCTGGGTCTAGGAATGTGTTAGTTTAGGGGGTAGTACATCCTGTCTGGGAACGTGTTAGTTTTGGGGGTAGTACATCCTGTCTGGGAACGTGTTCGTTTTGGGGGTAATACATCCTGGCTGGGTCTGGGAACGTGTTAGTTTTGGGGGTAGTACATCCAATCTGGGAACGTGTTAGTTTTGGGGGTAGTACATCCTGTCTGGGTCTGGGAATGTGTTAGTTTAGGGGGTAGTACATCCTGTCTGGGAACGTGTTAGTTTTGGGGGTAGTACATCCTGTCTGGGAACGTGTTCGTTTTGGGGGTAATACATCCTGGCTGGGTCTGGGAACGTGTTAGTTTTGGGGGTAGTACATCCAGTCTGGGAACGTGTTAGTTTTGGGGGTAGTACATCCTGTCTGGGTCTGGGAATGTGTTAGTTTAGGGGGTAGTACATCCTGTCTGGGAACGTGTTAGTTTTGGGGGTAGTACATCCTGTCTGGGAACGTGTTCGTTTTGGGGGTAGTACATCCTGTCTGGGAACGTGTTCGTTTTGGGGGTAGTACATCCTGTCTGGGTCTGGGAATGTGTTAGTTTTGGGGGTAGTACATCCTGTCTGGGAACGTGTTAGTTTTGGGGGTAGTACATCCTGTCTGGGAACGTGTTCGTTTTGGGGGTAATACATCCTGGCTGGGTCTGGGAACGTGTTAGTTTTGGGGGTAGTACATCCAGTCTGGGAACGTGTTAGTTTTGGGGGTAGTACATCCTGTCTGGGTCTGGGAATGTGTTAGTTTAGGGGGTAGTACATCCTGTCTGGGAACGTGTTAGTTTTGGGGGTAGTACATCCTGTCTGGGAACGTGTTCGTTTTGGGGGTAGTACATCCTGTCTGGGAACGTGTTCGTTTTGGGGGTAGTACATCCTGTCTGGGTCTGGGAACGTGTGTTTACAAATGTCTAGACTCTGTGGAGCAACATTGTTAAACAATGACTCACTGTTACATTTCACAGACTCTTGACACGTCCTATTGCAGTTGAGTAGATGAGCAACAATACACACATCACAACAACAGAGGGGCAGTTTCCAAGGAGTGGCTGTTGTATTGATGGGTTCCCTCCACCAGGGGATGGTAGTAGGCTGCTAGAAAGTTCATCACTCTAGTAGTTAGAAAACTGTGTTCCAGGGTTGTTTTTTTTTTTTGGGGGGGGGGGGGTCAGTTATTTTTCAATTCAGTCAATTTAGAATGTAAACCGAAATTCCAATTTGATTTTCAATTAAAACACTTCAGTGTACTTCTAGAATGTACTGAATTGAAATGGAATTGACCCCAAACCCTTACAGTATGTTCACACTGAGGACAGATCTACAGATCCACAGTACAGCCTGATAACTTATGCGATGACAAGGTCTTACCTGTGAAGTAGATCCCAGACACAAACAGAAAGACACAGATCCACAGTGCAGCCTGATAACTCATGCGATGACAAGGTCTTACCTGTGAAGTAGATCCCAGACACAAACAGAAAGACACAGATCCACAGTACAGCCTGATAACTCATGCGATGACAAGGTCTTACCTGTGAAGTAGATCCCAGACACAAGCAGAAAGACACAGATCCACAGTACAGCCTGATAACTCATGTGATGACAAGGTCTTACCATGAAGAAGATGCCAGACACAAACAGAAAGACACAGATCCACAGTACAGCCTGATAACTCATGCGATGACAAGGTCTTACCATGAAGAAGATGCCAGACACAGAGATCATGAGTCTGCTGAGTTTGTCAGTGAAGGGCTGGAAAGGCTCTGGCTTGCCAGAGATATGGTTTACTCTCTCTAACCTGGAGTACTTGGCTTCGAACTGGGGACGCAGATTCTCCTGGGACAAAGACGCATACACTGCAGTGTATCATTTCAATTACTCTGATATTTCTGACTGAAACCAATCAAAAGATACCTCCCATCCACACAATGCTCGACTGTATCATAAGAAACATTGAAATAGCTGAATATGATGTGAAATAACCAGATATTGCTGAATGAGAAATGACTGAACACTAGTGTACATACATGTAGATGTCTCTGACATTATTTCACATGATAAAAAAAAAAACAGATACATCTGTCTGGACCAACCTCTTCCTCCTCCCAGTCGATGAGGTCCCAGTCATACGTCAGCTCCGCCCTCCTCCTCTTCCAGAACTCCAGGAACACTGTGGCTACAGGGACAACATTCCAACGGAACACGGAACACGGAGGAGGGATCGATCAACCTTCACGGAATTAGTTCGGTGATTCATTCCAGTAGCCTGAAATTCCTGAGCCTGTTTTGCTAATATTCCACTCCTTGTACTCTGTGACATATCATGTTTGGCATGACGATTGGCAAGGAGTGGAACGATAGCTCTTGGGGGTGTCTGATGTCTCTTGGGGGTGCCTGATGTCTCTTGGGGGTGTCTGATGTCTCTTGGGGGTGCCTGATGTCTCTTGGGGGGGAGGGGGGGTACCTAAAGTCAATATCTTTGACAATTGTGGGAGGGCCCACATTGAAATTTGAATTCTCAAAAGGGGAAATATCTCTACGGCACATTCCCTAAACTCAGAAACATTGGATACACATGAGAACATGGTGACTTCAAAGAGTGATTCAAGTGTATTTTTAATGTGCAGCAAGATTCAACTTGAATGGAGCCTGACCCACTTCTGTTTAAAGAGAGAGAGAGTAGATGGGGAAAAACAAGCTTTAGATGTCTGGGCTCTTTCACCTCATCTACACACCTACACTACACCTACACGACACCTACACTACACATACACGACACCTACACAACACCTACACAGCCAACGCTGCTGTCACATGCTAGAGACACCAATCCACTGGTCACTTCCTGTTTCACACTGTGTATTTAAATACTGTATCCCCCCAGCTCATCATAATACTTCCTGTTTCACACTGTGTATTTACATACTGTATCCCCCCAGCTCATCATAATACTTCCTGTTTCACACTGTGTATTTAAATACTGTATCCCCCCAGCTCATCATAATACTTCCTGTTTCACACTGTGTATTTAAATACTGTATCCCCCCAGCTCATCATAATACTTCCTGTTTCACACTGTGTATTTAAATACTGTATCCCCCCAGCTCATCATAATACTTCCTGTTTCACACTGTGTATTTAAATACTGTATCCCCCCGACGCAGCTCATCATAATACTTCCTGTTTCACACTGTGTATTTAAATACTGTATCCCCCCAGCTCATCATAATACTTCCTGTTTCACACTGTGTATTTAAATACTGTATCCCCCCAGCTCATCATAATACTTCCTGTTTCACACTGTGTATTTAAATACTGTATCCCCCCAGCTCATCATAATACTTCCTGTTTCACACTGTGTATTTAAATACTGTATCCCCCCGACGTAGCTCATCATAATACTTCCTGTTTCACACTGTGTATTTAAATACTGTATCCCCCCAGCTCATCATAATACTTCCTGTTTCACACTGTGTATTTACATACTGTATCCCCCCAGCTCATCATAATACTTCCTGTTTCACACTGTGTATTTAAATACTGTATCCCCCCGACGTAGCTCATCATAATATTTCTACGAGTGTATTTACACCGTTTAAATCAAATGAAATACAACAAGGTAGACAGCAGAACTACCTGTTGTATTGAGGGCTTTTTTTTAGTGAAACGCTTATCAACAATCCCTTAAAACCAACAATGCAGTAATACACATCATATATTTATTTACACACTGGATTCTTGACATAACTTACTCTAATGTATCTACTGGTGTTCCTACCATTCTTAGTACATCTTGTGTAAATTCCCCCCTGGTGTAAATACACTGTATACAGTTGAAGTTGGAAGTTTACATACACTTAAAACTCATTTTCCAACCACTCCACACATTTCTTGTTAACAAACTATAGTTTTGGCAAGTCGGTTAGGACATCTACTTTGTGCATGACACAAGTCATTTTTACAACAACTGTTTACAGACAGATTATTTCAGTTATCACTCACTGTATCACAATTCCAGTGGGTCAGAGGTTTACATACACTAAATTGACTGTGCCTTTAAACAGCTTAGAAAATTCCAGAAAATTATGTCATGGCTTTAGACGTTTCTGATAGGCTAATTTACATAATTTGAGTCAATTGGAGGTGTACCTGTTGATGTATTTCAAGGCCTACCTTCAAACTCAGTACCTCTTTGCTTCACATCATGGGAAACTCAAAAGAAATCAGCCAAAACCTCAGAAAAAAATTGTAGACCTCCACAAGTCTGGTTCATCCTTGGGAGCAATTTCCAAATGCCTGAAGGTACCACGTTCATCTGTACAAACAATAGTAAGCAAGTATAAACACCATGGGACCATGCAGCCGTCATACTGCTCAGGAAGGAGACACGTTCTGTCTCCTAGAGATAAACATACTTCGGTGCGAAAAGTGCGAATCAATCCCAGAACAACAGCAAAGGACCTTGTGAAGATGCTGGAGGAAACAGGTACAAAAGTATCTATATCCACAGTAAAGCCACAGTAAAGCCACTGCTCCCAAATCACCATAAAAAAGCCAGACTACGTTTTGCAACTGCACATGGGGACAAAGATTGTAGTTTTTGGAGAAATGTCCTCTGGTCTGATGAAACAAAACTAGAACTGTTTGGCCATAATGAACATCGTTATGTTTGGTGGAAAAAAGGGGAGGCTTGCAAGCCGAAGAACACCATCCCAACCGTGAAACACGGGGGTGGCAGCATCATGTTGTGGGGGTGCTTTGCTGCAGGGGGGACTTGTGCACTTCACAAAATAGATGACATCATGAGGGAGTAAAATTATGTGGATATATTGAAGGAACATCTCAAGACATCAGTCAGGAAGGTAAAGCTTGGTCGCAAATGGGTCTTCCAAATGGACAATGACACCAAGCATACTTCTAAAGTTGTGGCAAAATGGCTTAAGGACAACAAAGTCAAGGTATTGGAGTGGCCATCACAAAGCCCTGACCTCAATCTCATAGAAAATTTGTGGGCAGAACTGAAAAAGCGTGTGCGAGCAAGGAGACCTACAAACCTGACTCAGTTACACCAGTACTGTAAGGAGGAATGGGCCAAAATTCACCCAACTTATTGTGGGAAGCTTGTGGAAGGCTACCCGAAATGTTTGACCCAAGTTAAACAATTAAAAGGCAATGCTACCAAATACTAATTGAGTGTGTAAACTCTTGACCCACTGATTAAAAAAATAAAAGCTGAAATAAATCATTGTCTACTGTTAATCTGACATTTCACATTCTTAAAATAAAGTGGTGATCCTAACTGACCTAAAACAGGGAATTGTTACTAGGATTAAATGTCAGGAATTGTGAAAAACTAAGTTTAAATGTATTTGTATAAGGTGTATGTAAACTTCTGACTTCAACTGTATACACACAAGTACAGGTATGTGAACACCCCTTCAAATGAATGGATTCAGCTATTTCAGCCACACCCATTGCTGACAGGTGTATAAAATCGAGAACAGCCATGCAATCTCCATAGACAAACATTGGCATTAGAATGGCCTTATAAAGAGCTCAGTGAATTTCAACTTGGCAACGTCATAGGATTGTTCATCAATTTTCTGCTCTGCTAGAGCTGACCCGGGTCAACTGTAAGTGCTCTTATTGTGAAGTTGAAATGTCTAGGAGCAACAACGGCTCAGCCGCAAAGTGGCAGGCCACACAACCGCCGAGTGCTGAAGCGCGTAACGCAGCACTCACTACCGAGTTCCAAACTGCCTCTGGAAGCAACGTCAGCACAATAACTGTCTTGTGGGGAGCGTCATAAAGTGTGTTTACATGGCCCAGCAGCCGTGGGTTTCCTTGGCCACCAAACACAAGCCTAAGATCACCCTGCGCAATGCCAAGCGTCGACTGGAGTGGTGCATTGGGATTCTGGAGGAGTGGAAACGTGTTCTCTGGAGGGATGAATCACGCTTCACCATCTGGCAGTCCAATGGATGAATCTAGGTTTGGCGGATGCCAGGAGAACCCTACCTGTCCGAATGTAGAGTGCCAACTGTAAAGTTTGGTGGAGGAGGAATAATGATCTGGGGCTTTTTTTCATGGTTCGGGCTAGGCCCCTTAGTTCCAATTAAGGGAAATCTTAACGCTACAGCATACAATGACATTCTAGACGACTTTGTGGCAACAGTTTTGGGACATGCCCTTTCCTGTTTCTGCATGACAATGCCCCAGTCACAAACCGAGGACAATACAGAAATGGTTTGTCGAGGTTGGTGTATCTGGCCTGCACATGATTGGCCTGCACAGAGCCCTGACCTCAACCCCATCAAACGCCTTTGGGATGAATTGGAACGCCGACTGTGAGCCAGGCCTAATCGCCCAACATCAGTGCCCGACCTCACAAATGCTCTTGTGTCTGAATGGAAGCAAGTCCCTGCAGCAATGTTCCAACATCTAGCTGAAAGCCTTCCCAGAAGAACAGAGGCTTTCCACTAGACAAAATGCCTTTGTAGCTCAGTTGGTATAGAGAGCATTTGATTACTGCTACAGTGCTATTTGGGTTGATAATCAGATTCGTGCCCTGCACCAATGGGCGTTGGTCAAAAGTAGTGCACTATATAGGGAATAGGGTTCTATAGGGCTCTGGTTTAAAGTAGTGCACTATATAGGGAATAGGGTTCTATAGGGCTCTGATCTAAAGTAGTGCACTATATAGGGAATAGGGTTCTATAGGGCCCTGGTCTAAAGTAGTGCACTATGTAGGGAATAGGGTGCCATATGGATGTTTTCCATGTACTTTATTAAGGTCTGAGTGGAGGTATTTAAAGATTGCTTTGGGAAAGTGTTAGAGAACGATGTTGGGACACAGTCCAACAGCCAGGTGTGGTGTATGCTAACATCAGTGTGGTACTATGTGGGTTTTATCCTCTTACTCTCATACTTATTTTCCACCATAATTTGCAAATAAATTAATACAAAAATCCTACAATGTGATTTTCTGGATGTTTTCCCCTCATTTTGTCTGTCATAGTTGAAGTGTACCTATGATGAAAATTACAGGCCTCTCTCGTCTTTTTAAGTGGGAGAACTTGCACAATTGGTGGCTGACTAAATACTTTTTTTGCCCCACTGTAATTGGCTCTCTAGTTATTGTCTTGATTTTTCAGGTGAAGAAGTTCCTTAGTTTTTCAGAGCAGCTCTAAAACTATCAGTTGAGTTCAGAGATAAATATATTAAATGCTGGCCACAGTTGTGTCACCGTAAATGGTTTGTGTGTGTTTGCCCACAAATTATTGAAAATAACCAAATCTCTTGGGCCATTGGAACATGCAATTGAGAGAAAGACCCTGTTTTTCCAGATGACTGTGTGATCTCACTCTTGACCGCAAAATGCTATAGAGGGTGGTGCGGACAGCCCAGTACATCACTGGGGCCCAGCTCCCTGCCATCCACGACCTCTATATCAGAGGGTGGTGCGGACAGCCCAGTACATCACTGGGGCCCAGCTCCCTGCCATCCAGGACCTCTATATCAGAGGGTGGTGCGGACAGCCCAGTACATCACTGGGGCCCAGCTCCCTGCCATCCAGGACCTCTATATCAGAGGGTGGTGCGGACAGCCCAGTACATCACTGGGGCCCAGCTCCCTGCCATCCAGGACCTCTATATCAGAGGGTGGTGCGGACAGCCCAGTACATCACTGGGGCCCAGCTCCCTGCCATCCAGGACCTCTATATCAGAGGGTGGTGCGGACAGCCCAGTACATCACTGGGGCCCAGCTCCCTGCCATCCACGACCTCTATATCAGGTGGTGGTGAGGACAGCCCAGTACATCACTGGGGCCCAGCTCCCTGCCATCCAGGACCTCTATATCAGAGGGTGTCAGAAACATACATTACACACACACACACACACACACACACACACACACATACACAGCTGCTACTCTGTTCTTTATTTTACTCATAATAATGTCAGGAATGGAGTGAATGGAATGGTATCAAACATGAATACCAGAGACAGGGAGGGGGGGGGGAAGCAAGAGAGAGAGAGGGGAGGGGGGAGAGCAAGAGAGAGAGAGGGGAGGGGGGAGAGCAAGAGAGAGGGGAGGGGGGAGAGCAAGAGAGAGCGAGAGAGCAAAAGAGAGAGAGAGAGAGAGAGAGACCAAGAGAGAGCGAGAGAGAGAGAGAGAGGGGGGGGGGAGAGAGAGAGAGAGAGAGAGAGAGAGAGAGAGAGAGAGAGAGAGAGAGAGAGAGAGAGGGGGAGGGGGGAGAGTAAGAGAGAGAGAGCGAGAGAGAGAGAGAGAGAGAGAGAGAGAGAGAGAGAGAGAGAGAGGGGGAGGGGGGAGAGTAAGAGAGAGCGAGAGAGAGAGTGAGGGGAGGGGGGAGAGTAAGAGAGAGAGAGCGCGAGAGAGAGAGAGAGAGAGAGAGAGAGGGGGGGGGAGGGGGGAGAGTAAGAGAGAGAGAGCGAGAGAGAGAGAGAGAGAGAGAGAGAGGGGGGGGAGGGGGGAGAGTAAGAGAGAGGGGGAGAGTAAGAGAGAGAGAGAGAGAGAGAGGGGAGGGGGAGTCCAAGAGAGAACAAGAGAGAGAGAGAAACTGAGAAAAGTGTATTTACCCCATATAGCCATGAAGATAGCAAAGAACACAGTTCCTCCATTGTCAAAGAGATGGGTCACCTGCAGAAACAGACACAGAGGTAAATAAACAATTCCCTTGGGTTGGAATCAATACTGTCATTACCTGCTGGAACGAGGCACCTTGACACAAACGTCGATGACATCCCAGCAGGCAAAACTGGTTGTAATGATGTCCTTTCAACCAGTTCAGCCCACTTCCCATTTGCCTGGAAATATATCCACAGCCCATTGGGCTCCCAAGTGGCGCAGCCGTCTAAGGCACTGCAGACACCCTGGTTTGAATCCAGGCCGTATAACAACCGGCCGTGGGGTGGTGCACGTCTGGGTTGACCCAGCGTCGTCTGGATTTGGCCAGTGTAGGCCGTCATTGTAAATAAGAATTTGTTCTTGCCTAGTTAAATAAAGGTTAAATACAAAAATACATATATTTTATGGCAGGTCATACGTCTACTAAACCTTCCAGTCGTGAAAGCTCAGCATAGTAAGTAAGTAGCCCTGCACATGCTGGAACGGCTCATAGGAGCAGGAGCTTATCTCCCGTTTCTGTAGAGTGAGGAAGCTTGATGTACAAGTAGGCCTGCACCCCCTGGACAGGACACTAGTCTATCTCCTCAGTACACCCCCTGGACATGACACTAGTCTATCTCCTCAGTACACCCCCTGGATAGGACACTAGTCTATCTCCTCAGTACACCCCCCACCCCTGGACAGGACACTAGTCTATCTCCTCAGTGCACCCCCTGGACATGACACTAGTCTATCTCCTCAGTACACCCCCTGGATAGGACACTAGTCTATCTCCTCAGTACACCCCCCACCCCCCCCCCCCTGGACAGGACACTAGTCTATCTCCTCAGTGCACCCCCTGGACATGACACTAGTCTATCTCCTCAATACACCACCCCCTGGACAGGACACTAGTCTATCTCCTCAGTACACCCCCTGGATAGGACACTAGTCTATCTCCTCAGTACACACCCCCCTGGATAGGACACTAGTCTATCTCCTCAGTACACCCCCTGGATAGGACACTAGTCTATCTCCTCAGTGCACCCCCTGGACAGGGCACTAGTCTATCTCCTCAGTACACCCCCTGGACATGACACTAGTCTATCTCCTCAGTGCACCCCCTGGACATGACACTAGTCTATCTCCTCAATACACCACCCCCTGGACAGGACACTAGTCTATCTCCTCAGTGCACCCCCTGGACATGACACTAGTCTATCTCCTCAGTGCACCCCCTGGACATGACACTAGTCTATCTCCTCAATACACCACCCCCTGGACAGGACACTAGTCTATCTCCTCAGTGCACCCCCTGGACATGACACTAGTCTATCTCCTCAGTACACCCCCTGGACAGGACACTAGTCTATCTCCTCAGTACACCCCCTGGACAGGACACTAGTCTATCTCCTCAATACACCACCCCCTGGACAGGACACTAGTCTATCTCCTCAGTACACCCCCTGGATAGGACACTAGTCTATCTCCTCAGTACACCCCCTGGACAGGACACTAGTCTATCTCCTCAGTGCACCCCCTGGACATGACACTAGTCTATCTCCTCAGTACACCCCCCCGGATAGGACACCACTAGTCTATCTCCTCAGTACACCCCCTGGACAGGACACTAGTCTATCTCCTCAGTACACCCCATGGATAGGACACTAGTCTATCTCCTCAGTGCACCCCCTGGACAGGACATTAGTCTATCTCCTCAGTACACCCCCCCTGGACAGGACACTAGTCTATCTCCTCAGTACACCCCCTGGACAGGACACTAGTCTATCTCCTCAGTACACCCCCCCTGGATAGGACACTAGTCTATCTCTTCAGTACACCCCCCCCCCCCAAGTTCTCATTTACAACTGCGACCTGGCCAAGATAAAGCAAAGCAGTGCGACAAACAACAGTCTTCGGTGTGACTCGGCCAGGGATCGAACTCCCAAACTTCCAATCTCAGCTCTAACCACAAGGCCACTGAGTTGGTCAGCATAGAGAGGCCAGTCTGTTTGGTGGAACAGTGGAACAAGTCTGTTTGGTGGAAACACACCACTGGTGGGAAAAATTTGCATATTTCTTAGTTGCGGATTCTAGAATATTCACATGAAAATTCTGTTGCCAATTGGATGGGAACCTAGCTACTGAAAAGCATTAAAGAGAATTGGAATTTCCTGAATGGACTGGAATTTAAATGTAACAGGCCCCAACCCTAGTGGGATCCTCATGGACAGTAACAGTACTAGCTAACAGTAATATTACTTCTGTTTACTACAGTACTAGCTAACCACAATAGTACTTCTGTTTACTACAGTACAGTACTGTTTACTACAGTACTAGAGCTACCAAGATGGATAACATAATAGAATAGCTTCATGGTTGTATTACTGACCTTAGCATAGACACAGCTGTCACTGAGTTTCCAGGGTTTGCAGTTCTGCTCACACATGGGACACATGATTGTTGTGTTGGCCTCACAGATCTCTTTACTGATGGGACAAAATAGACAGACAGATATTCATGTCTTAAAAACACTTAAAAAGGACATGAAAACCCCCAACCGAAGGGCGGAGTGGGTGGGGGGGGGGGGGGATGGGGTTGCAGATGGACCTACAATTTAATGGGGGAGAATGACTGTTCTGGTCACTTTTTTTTATTTTTAAAAAGGACATTCTACAGAATAAATGAAAATAAAATGAAGCTGACATCTAAAATATAATGACATAGAAATGACATATTGGTCCATATTATCAGTCAGGTGTGTTACTTAGCAATAAGCATCATCACCTAATGTACCCCATATCAGATGCAGCATAGTGGCTATAAATAAATAGGCCGAGGGTTGCCCATCTGCATGTACCCCGTTGGGCTAATCGTTAGCTAGATCGCAAACTCTCTAGTGTAAATAATTGGGCTACTCGTTAGCTAGAGCGCAAACTCTCTAGTGTAAATAATTGGGCTAATCGTTAGCTAGAGCGCAAACTCTCTAGTGTAAATAATTGGGCTAATCGTTAGCTAGAGCGCAAACTCTCTAGTGTAAATAATTGGGCTAATCGTTAGCTAGAGCGCAAACTCTCTAGTGTAAATAATTGGGCTAATCGTTAGCTAGAGCGCAAACTCTCTGGTGTAAATAATTGGGCTAATCGTTAGCTAGAGTGCAAATGCTATAATGTAAATAATTGGGCTAATCGTTAGCTAGAGTGCAAACTCTCTAGTGTAAATAATTGGGCTAATCGTTAGCTAGAGCGCAAACTCTCTAGTGTAAACAATTGGGCTAATCGTTAGCTAGAGCGCAAACTCTCTAGTGTAAACAATTGGGCTAATCGTTAGCTAGAGCGCAAACTCTCTAGTGTAAATAATTGGGCTAATCGTTAGCTAGAGCCCAAATGCTATAATGTAAACAATTGGGCTAATCGTTAGCTAGAGTGCAAATGCTATTATGTAAACAATTGGGCTAATCGTTAGCTAGAGCGCAAACTCTCTAGTGTAAATAATTGGGCTAATCGTTAGCTAGAGCGCAAACTCTCTAGTGTAAACAATTGGGCTAATCGTTAGCTAGAGCGCAAACTCTCTAGTGTAAACAATTGGGCTAATCGTTAGCTAGAGCGCAAACTCTCTAGTGTAAACAATTGGGCTAATCGTTAGCTAGAGCGCAAACTCTCTAGTGTAAATAATTGGGCTAATCGTTAGCTAGAGCCCAAATGCTATAATGTAAACAATTGGGCTAATCGTTAGCTAGAGTGCAAATGCTATAATGTAAACAATTGGGCTATCTTGTTGCTAGTTAGCAACATATTGATGACTTGAATGGCACTCAGCTAACCAAGGATCATGTCCTGTGAATATACTGTAGGACGTCACACCGGACCCCTGTTACAGGGGCGTCCCCGTGCATTTTAACGCCATTGACGCTGCTAAAAAACGGGTTCTAAATGGTGCGTTTGACAAATTAGTACAGCCTAGTAACAACAGAAAGGTCAGTGATCTTCCTCTTAACAGTGACCTTCAAAACTGCTTTCAAAAGCTATGTTTTCCCACGACTGCATTAAGAATGTTGTCGGCTACAACGACTGGGCGTGCATACCTTCCCTCCCTGTGCTACAACGACTGGGCGTGCATACCTTCTCTCCCTGTGCTACCACGACTGGGCGTGCATACCTTCTCTCCCTGTGCTACAACGACTGGGCGTGCATACCTTCTCTCCCTGTGCTACAACGACTGGGCGTGCATACCTTCTCTCCCTGTGCTACAACGACTGTGCGTGCATACTTCTCTCCCTGTGCTACAACGACTGGGCGTGCATACCTTCTCTCCCTGTGCTACAACGACTGGGCGTGCATACTTCTCTCCCTGTGCTACAACGACTGTGCGTGCATACTTCTCTCCCTGTGCTACAACGACTGTGCGTGCATACTTCGTTCCCTGTGCTACAACGACTGGCTCTCATTTGGATCATTGGTGTGACGTCTCGGATCTGTCGGGACCCGGCCCAGTTTAACCCCTGATGTGTCTTGACTGACCTGACTTGACTAGTGTCCATAGTAAGGAGTCCGTAGAGGAAGACGAAGAGACCCACCAGAGCTGCAGGGATCAGCATGCCAGTGTACCAGCCCAACCAGGCAAAGTACAGCCCAATCTTCTCCCCAAAGTAACGCCTGGAGAGGAAAGTCCAATGAACAAGATAGATTAGCAAAAGCTTGGTTGGGGTTGACCTTAAAATCCGACCCGGCTGTATTCGCCTGGCAGGAACAAGTTCTTTGTAACCAACCAGGCAAGGTACAGGCCGACCTTCTCCCTAAAGTAAAGCCCGTAGTCCCTGAAAAGTCCAATAGAGAGAATAGATTAGTAAAACTCCCGACATGCATTGATTAAATTGGAGCCATTCAGACCCAGCTGTATTTGCCTGAAAGGAAGCAACTCCGTTAATATAAATGAGTACAGGTATATTAAGCACACCTATCATGTTTCCAGGTAGATGGACGAATGAAAAAACAATAAAAAGTGAAGAAACGAGATCACAGACGTGATCTTTGATGCACAACTAACAATTTTACTGCATCTCATCACAACATTTTGCTTCATCAGGAGTCCAACAAACGTAATAGATTAGGAAAACCATCACAGGTAGCGAGCTTCATGGGGTTGAATTAAAAGTTGTTGTGTTTCACTTGTGTGTTTCATACAGAGGAACGAAGCCAAGTTGTGTTTCATACAGAGGAATGAAGCCAAGTTGTGTTTCATACAGAGGAACGAAGCCAAGTTGTGTTTCATACAGAGGAACAAAGCCAAGTTGTGTTTCATACAGAGGAACGAAGCCAAGTTGTGTTTCATACAGAGGAAAGAAGCCCAGTTGTGTTTCATACAGAGGAAAGAAGCCCAGGGCACAAGATATAGGCCCAGTGTCAAAAACCTCCCGACTGGGGTTTACTTTTAAAATGGGACATGTTCAGAGGAGAGAAATCCAATTGGACCGGCTCAGACCTAGCTATGGGTCAACTGGTACATTGGACAGGCTCAGACCTAGCTATGGGTCAACTGGTACATTGGACCGGCTCAGACCTAGCTATGGGTCAACTGGTACATTGGACCGGCTCAGACCTAGCTATGATCGGCTGTATTTACTTTAGATAGGACTCCTGAGAAGGGAACTTTGCTTGGGTTCCCCTGTGGAGGTTCTTTCTCACAAATTGCACACACACACACACACACACACACACACCACACACACACCACACACACACACCCACACACACACACACAAACACACACACCAAAATTGTTCTTTGGCTGTTCGCATAGGAGAACTCTTTTTGGTTACATGTAGAACCCTCTGTGGAAAGGGTTCTACCTGGAACCAAAATGGGTTCTTCAAATGGTTCTCCTATTGTGACAGCTGAAGAACCCTTTAAAATACTAGATAGCACCTTTTTTTCTCTAAGAGTGTACCACCACGCCACACACGCACACCACCACATACACACACACCTACCTGATAAGGTCGAGGGGTTGGTACTTGTACCACATGCCCCAGCGAGCCCACCTCTCGTACAGCAGGTGTCTGTGGTTCTGGGCACCGTGGGTATTAATAGGGTGTCGACTCCTATAGCCACCCTGGAACACAAGGACATAGAGAATGAACATAAGTGGAAGACAGGTGGTCACTGGTCTAGTCCCACCACTCTATCTACTTTTGGTATCCAGAGAATTAACGGGTGTATTCAGATGTAGGATTTTTATTTGAGCCAGTTTGCTACAGCAGGAATATAATCCCCCCAGCAACGGGATATGTGAATTATGTGGATTATAATTAAGCCTTTTTAAACCTCAAATACACTACAAGTTTACATTTCCTGCTGAGCAGGAAAGTTCTCCTGCAACAGGGTGATCAAATTAAGATCCTACATCTGTAGTGACAGACTAGTTCCATACTGTATGGGCTGTAGCCAACTATTTTGTATCCACCCTGAAACAGAGACACAGAACCTTATGTAACAGGTGGAGTTGGAGTTGATAAATCAAATCCTGCTGACTATGCCAAATACAACAGCCCCATACGGTTAGTAACACTCATGTACTGTATAGCAATCCTTATCTTTGTAATGTAATTGTTAAAACAATAACAGGGCCCGGTTTCCCGATAGCGATGGAATTTAGGCTTACGAGTATTTTAACGACGCAACGGCAGAAGATATAATGTGTTTCCAAAAACACCACACAGAGAGAATGTTCGCTAAGTGCAGCTTAGAATGTTGGCTAATAGAATGTTCGCTAAGTACAGTTTAGAATGTTGGCTAATAGAATGTTCGCTAAGTGCAGCTTAGAATGTTGGCTAATAGAATGTTCGCTAAGTGCAATTTAGAATGTTCACTAAATTGAGGAATTTGTCGAAAGAAAGGATTATGCAAATATTGAGGCGGCTTATTCTAATGCTTACCTTAAACTAATGCTCTAATTTAAGATTTAGCACATTGTTGATCACCGGTTAGGCTACATAACCTGAGACAAAAAAATTACAAGACAGTAGCCAAATAAAACTCAATTGAATGAATATGAAATTGTTTTCAATATCATTGAAATATATTAGGCGTATAGCCTATACTGTGGGTGAGGCTATTTATCTTGTAATGCAGTCGTCTCGGTTTTCATTTTAAGCATCTTTTTATCCTTCGCTTGTTTGTGATAATTGCAAAGGACATAGGCAACTCTGTATGTGTATTCAACCTCGTATCGGTCGGTCACAGAGAGACAGATAAACATTTTAGCGGAGATCTTCTGTGTATAAAATCACGGGTTAGGAGGGAAACAATTATTTTACCACACACTTAGCTGTTCTAAAAGTGGGCTGAGGCAGTCCGTAAATTAGGAGCATTTTCAAGCGCAATTTTAGTAATGAAGGTTTTGGGAAACAGCTCAGAGATTTAACAATGCTCCTACGAAGGTTCTAATTATGGACTTAAGATACTTTTGGGGAAACCGGGCCCTGGGCCCGTATCCACAACGCATCTCAGAAAAAGTAATAGGAATCCTGTTAAAACATGTTTTAAGGCAACAACAAAAATCCCAGCTCAGAGTAGATTTTAGGATGATGTTACGACACAGCCCAGACATAGTTTGAGCCATGAGTAAAATCAACTCATAAAAGTTAAATCTCAGCTGGTTATCACGACAGTTTGAGGTACCGCAAAGGAAAAATTGTAACGACGCTCATCGACATTGTTGCAAATGATGGGGAATAATAAATTGCGCTTCAGATAACCACAGTAAATGTGACTGTCAAATGTTGTAATGGTAAAAACATTTTAGCCTGACACGATCACTTTGCCTACACTTAATTCTTTGCTAACATGTTGGCGTTTGACCAAATTCTGATGGTTGTTAAAAGTAGTTTTTTATTAATTTTGTATTTTTAAAGCAGAAGATACTGTTGCATAAAACATTTGACATTCATTTCAAATCATATTTTTCTTTAGATTATTTAATTAACCTTCAAGTTATCCCTTTGGAGCGCAATAACACATTGTTAAAAAAATAATCTAAGTTAACATAGACACACGCCTTTAATTGATCCATTCATATGCAAGTCAGGCATATTTTTTAACAATGTGTTATTGCGCTCCAAACAGATAACTTGAAATAACATGTAGGTTAATTAAATAACCTAACAAAATATATATATATATATTTATTGGCCTAAGTATTTAGGTATATCATGTGAAATAAGGCCCTTGTGAAATCATTTTCTAGGTGAAGCTGGTTAAGAGAATTCTAAGAGTGTGCAAAGCTGTCATCACGGCAAAGGCTGGCTACTCAGAAGAATCTCAAATATAAAATATATGTTGATTTGTTTAACACTTTTTTGGTTACTACATGATTCCATATGTGTTATTTCATGGTTTTGATGTCTTCACTATTAGTCTACAATGTAGAAAATAGTAAAAAAAAATAAAGATAAACCCTTGAATGAGCAGGTGTTCTAAAACTTTTGACTGGCACTGTACATATTACATAAATGACCTCGACTAACCTGAACCCCCGCACATTGACCCGGTACCTCCTGTGTATAGCCTCGTTATTGTTATTTTATTGTTGCTCTTATTTTTTTTACTTTCGTTTATTTAGTAAATATTTTTTCGTAACTCTTATTTTTCTTAAAACTGATTGGTTGGTTACGGGGGTTAAGGGCTTGTCAAAGTAAACATTTCACCTGTTGTATTCGGCGCATGTGACAAATCAAAATTAGATTTTTAATATCATTATAACGATGTTCGTACCTCGTGTGGAGGAAATGCCGCCTCATATGTTCCATTGCCCAATAACCTGTTGATACCTACAATAGAAGAGAAAAAAACACTTAATATCGTCCTGCCAAAAAGAATCATAGTGGACCGGAAATATGTTATAATTCAAAACTCATACTCGTTTCCCTTCCCAAGACTCAAAATACATTGCTAGACCCCAATCATAATTTAGACAGAATCCTCAGTGGTGGCCTCTTGTCTAACGCTACCACAGTTCTAATAATGATTATTTCATTGCATTATATAAACAGATGTTGTGGCAGAACCTGAATTATTTAGGTAACATTGATAAATAAGATGTTTTATTAATTTTCATTAGCATGCTTATGTGGGTAAAAGTAACTTGGGCCCCAGAGAGGGGAGAGGTCAGGTTTGTCTTATCTGTGAATGTGTGTGTAACTATTCCTAAACCATGTGAAGGGATGGTGTGATTAATGGGGAACCAGTTAGGTGGCTCCACAATGTCTGTGTGCCAGTCACTCCTCTCCGTGAGCTTGTCCAGGAGGGATTGTATTTTTGATGGGAGTGTCTAGAATTGACAATTGATATATGCCATTGGATGAGGTAATGTTTGGGTCTTAAGTGGTACCAAGATAAGAACTTCGTTTTGGAGACCAAACTGAACGATAATTTATAGCCAATGCTGTCTGGCTATGTGTGTCTTTGCTATAAAGGATCTCAGTTGCCATTATGTAAGGACTCTCAGAGAATTCATTTATAGACACTGAATTGATCTGAGAGTCACAGGGCTATGGTGAAGCTCATATAATTAAAGATGGACTTTATGATAACTCTGACTTGTGTGTGGATTGCTCTCTCATGATTTGGTAATACAGGAAATTTCCACAACACAGAGAAGGTCAATGGTGAGCTAGTTATGTTCGATGGCATTAGCCCCGCCCCACAATCAAGGCAAAGCTACATATACTGCTACAGGTATTCAACAGTCAAAAGCTACATATACTGCTACAGGTATTCAACAGTCAAAAGCTACATATACTGCTACAGGTATTGTAAGGAAGTGCTATTTCTTATGCAGGTGACCAGCCTACTGCTATTACATTGCTATAACTGAGACAACGTATTTTCACAGTAAAACATGTTAGGTCCCATACAGGATAGCTCCCACACCCACACACACAGCACACACACATTACACACACTAACTGCCGAGGACACACAGATAAGACATACACCCACACATTGGGAGGAAGAGACAGCCTTGACTTGCAGAAACCAGCGCACACACCTAATCTCCTTTTTAGCTGAACATTGTGTGACAAAGAACAAGACTCAGAGGGATGACGGACGGCCCAACAGGGCCAATCCAAGAAGACTACACCTCAGCCTGAACCAACCCGAAGACCCGATCTTCTAGAATCAACCTACTTTCTGTTCTGTATATGAGACATGTGCACTCTGTTATCTGCGCTTCTTTTCTGCTGGTTCCTTAAGAACCGAATGAAATGGCCCGTATACGTTGTACCAGATATCTTTACTCATAATTAAACTGTCACTTGTCATACAATAGACCACCTTGTCTGAATCGATCCTTGACCGGCTCACCCTCCTACATATCCCATTATTAACAGAAACTTGGTAGCAGAGGGATGGTTTACTAACGACCCAGTCCAGAGTGGTTGATGTGGGTGTGAGGGGGCGAGTTGGTGAAAGGACGGTTCCCGGAGGACAGGTGAAAACCATTCGGGGGTGGACAACAATTCTGCTCAACTCGGGAAACTGATCTCTGGTCGACCACAAAATAAGGTAAGCAAAACCTGTTTTATCAAACTTTGCATATTGTCGAATAGTCATACCAAATTACGATCAGTAGTACCGAGTGTGGGTAAGAATTTTTGTGTAAATTTTACGTAAATAATGGACTTGAAATTGACAGTGAAGTAAACATATGTGGTAATTAGAATATCCCGATAGTCCGGCATGAGAACGGTCCGGTGGCAGACACCGGTAAGGGATGAGTAGTAGTTAGAATATTCTGATAGTCCGGCATGAGAACGGTCCGGTGGCAGACACCGGTAAGGGATATTTAGTAGTAGACCTAATATTAATAGAATATTCTGATAGTCCGGCATGAGAACGGTCCGGTGGCAGACACCGGTAAGGGATGAGTAGTAGTTAGAATATTCTGATAGTCCGGCTGTGAACGGTCTGGTGGCAGACACCAGTAAGGAATAAATAATATAGTCTAGGATAGATTTTCACCGATAGTCCGGCTAGTGACCGGTCCAGCTGTGTCTGGTAAGGTGGTCTATTATTGAGTATTGATGTGACCAGGATTATATTCTATGTATAAGTGATATTCGTTCGGGCGTCTGAAAAAGGGCGTGATCAGTTTTATCATTAACATCTGAGTATGATTCGATCATTCATCTGCAAAAGATAAATCCAATTAGTGTTTTAGATAGAACCAATAGCCGGTAGTGTCCGGTGAGGTTAAAATCCAATAGCTGGTAGTGTCCGGTGAGGTGTCTACAATAGATTAATGTATGATTAAGATATGTTGGACTGAAAAGTCCGCTTTGTGTTGTGGCCAGAATGAATGTGATAAATGTACTAATGTGTGATGTCATAGAATAAGATGTTCTAATTGAACAATTGTGTTTAAAACTATGTCCATGTAATAATATTTGTGTGTTGACTATAGACTAAATGTAAACGGCGTTTCACAAGTCCCTGATATTATTACCATTATTTAAAATTATTGTGAGCAAAGTATTTCCTAAATTCAAAAAAAAAAAAAAAAAAAAATCTATTATCCAAATTGTTAAAACATAGTTTATGTTGATAATCATTTCCTGAATTGGTGGCTCGTGTTTAATCATTAAAACATTATTGTTTAAAATTCTGGATATATGACGGAGAGGCTCTGAGTTAAGACAGAGTACGAGTAATAGTGTCTCCTAAGAATACATCACTGGCACGAGCCAGTGACGGGCTAAGTATATCCAAAGAGTGTACAAAATATTTCTAAAAAAAAACACGTCAAATCAGCACCTAAGACAGGTGGAGGAGAGGTTTGGCATTACACACAAGTTTGGCTCTGTGTATAGGCCGCAATCGCAGGGCCTTGTGGAACGCTGTAATCAAAATCTGAAAGCTAAGATAGCTAAAGTGTGTGCAGGGACACATCTTTCACCCCATGAAATAATGACAGGTAGAGTAATGCCAGGGCCACCAAGAGAGGGAGGTCATATGCCCCCTCTTGATGTGCACCAAATAGGGATGTCTGACTATGTGAAGAAATTGACGGAATTGTCTGCAGCTCTCTCCAAACAGATACACCGTGTCGCAGAGAGGGAGCTGACTGACGTCCCGGAACAACCAAGGGTAAAAGTTGGGGACTGGGTAAGGATCAAGGTCCACAAGAGAAAGTGGGCTGATCCCAGGTGGACTGGACCGTACGAAGTGAAGGAGGTTACTTCACACTCAGTCCAGGTCAAAGGTAAATTAGGCGCACCTTGGCACCACCTGACACATTGTACACCAGCCCCAACCCCTGCCAGAACTCTGGCTGAAGTAAGAAGTGATTTACTCACATCCAATTCGAATTCAAATTCTGACATCCCTCCCGTCTGATCATGTGGAGGAGACTCCCATCCTCAGATGATAGGGACACTAGAGTAGCACCATGGGCTAGAAGGGCTAGGAGACCATGGGAAAGACTGGGTTGTTCTGGCCCATTGTTTGTCCTAATTATAGTCAATGTTGTTTTGACATTGGGAGTAATGATATGGGCAGCCCAGCGTATAATCACTGACCAGGAACAGACTACCCAGCTAAACATCACCAATGCTTCAATATTCTCGGATACGCATGTTCTGTCTAAACGTCAAGTTCAGAATAATGACTTTGAGTGTACTGCAGAATTGATTAGGTCAGCTACTCTGTGTATCCCGCCTAACGCTACTACCACTGTTATACTTACCTGGGGTGTTATTGGAAGCCCAGGTGGCGGTTATGGTACTCATGCAATCAGTTGGTCTAGATCAGTGTGGTACATGACAGAAGGGGGGTATAATAAATGGACGTGGAAGAATTTAGTGGCAGAGACTGGTCCTGACTGGTCTAGCTGGACAGTGCATCAGATGGCACTCCTGTGGCGGAGCAGGTTGACGTTAACTAAAGTTACAACTGGTTTGAAATTGGTAATCAAACACAGGGAAGGTGGTATGACTTATGACCTCCATTGTAACTTTCCTTTGTGGTCTGATCAGCCTCATTGGAAAGCCATTTGGATGGAGAATCTAGGGTAATTTGTAATACTGATATTAAGGTAATTTAATACAAAAATGCAGTGAAATTTACATTATAGTGTCAATATATTTTCTCTGATGAACGTGGTGTGAAAATTTAGCTAGGATAAGTTTTATTTATGGTAGACTCATGTTAAGTATTTGGGACATATTTTGAGCCAACAGGGCAGGGAAGAAATTGAGATATTTGTGTTTGGTTTTAACACCTGTGTATAGGGGGTGCCATTTGAATATTTAATTTGTGGTCATGGGTAACACGGTTTGTTTTTATTTTTTATTTTTAAGGTAAATTAATTATAGTGGGGTTTAATTAACCTATATAAGGACTTTAGAAAGTGCCACCATAGACATGTTTTTCTAAAAAAAAAAAAAAATCCATGAGTTTAGATAAAGCCAAACAGTGAGACATTTAGTTCAAATTTGGAAACATGAGAAAACGAGCTACAGACAGATAAGGGGAAAAGGCAGACAGAAGAGCCCTCCCCTGCACTGCAGAGACCTTGAAGGTTGGAGAGCAGAGAGGAGAAGTTTGAAAAGGGAGCCAGGACGAGCAAAGATAACAGAATGTGTAGATAACAGTTACTGAGTGGAGACAAAAGGGATAATTGGACATGTGGAAAATGAAAGGGGCGCTCCTACATGATAATGTCAGAACAGAAGGATAATATACTAATCTTACCTAAGTCATTATTTAGAGTAGGTAAGGTTGTTACCTGGGCAGAGCCAGGTATCAAAAGGGGGATGGGTAAATTGTGGTCTAGGATAGGATGGGGCCTATTGGATAAGAAACTAAATATATAATCAGATAAAACATATGAGAAACTGTTTGTTAACCAAGCCTGTATGTCCAGGATTTTATGCATTACAGGTGAACTACAGGTGAAGTCACTCAATCCAGTCCCAGAGGCTTGTTGGGGGGACCATACAAGGACTCCTGGTGACAGCTAGCTGAAAGAGCTACCCGGATTCATATCGCACGGGGGAGGGTAGGACACATGACACTGTCGAACAATAAACAGTGTTCGAGAGGAGAACTGGAATTAACAGAATTCCGGGGGCCATCTCTCGAATGAAGTAACCCTCCCTGTCCTGTCACCCCTGTTTTTGTTCATAGAAGTGAAGATGTGTCTGGCTCTTGCTAGTGATGTGTTCTCTGGGAGAGGGTGGGGCTTTACAGGAGTGTCAGTGTACCTGTGTAATGGGGGAGGGTGTCCATATGGGGATTACATGATAACCAACTTGGGACAATTCTAGGATTGGAGAAGAGGGTATTATTATAGCATAGGGGATCCCACAAAGGTGGATAGGTTTTCCATCATATGGGGAAAACCTGGGAGCACTGTTGAACTTTGTAAAGGTGATGAAATCCTACTAACCATCAAAACTATTAAGCTCTCTGATGCAGGCACTTACACCCTCGGACTACAAAGGACCGGGGCAGACACGATGGGTGTGTTTTCTATTAGGGAGCTGCCAAAACCAGAGGTCCCAGACGAACCAGGGCCAGACACACTCCTCTACCACCCCTGGACCGAACCTGCCACCTACCACCACTGTGTTAAAAAATCCCATTCAGGTAATTAATGTTAGAGACTACACAGCTATTGATCAATTAGGCACTGAGACTGGTTTTGATGGTAGGGACAATTTGTGGCTGTCTTATATGAGGTACACAGCTAAAACCATGAGAAGAAAGGACTGCACTATTTGTAGTCATGCTAGACTTGTTCTGGCTACACACCCATTTGCTATAGGAGAAGGAGAAGGAGAAGGGTGGTTGTGTATTCTGAGAGGTTTTTACCAGGTTCAGCCCAATTCAACCCTCTGTTCCTCTTTGAGCCTTGTGTTTCCTACAGTACCTCCTCATCGGGCCCCTTGGGGTGTTAAGGCATATGGGGGCAATTACAGTTGCATCACGGGTACAGGTAGTGGCATGGACTATGGGAGATTGCCTGAAGCTGATTGCAGCAGTAACATAACCATTTATGCCACTTGGCCAGTTACAGGCCTAAACCAAACTAGTGGTCTGGCTGATGTGTGGTGAATATGTGGACCCAAAAGAGTACTGAGACCCATTCTTAGAGGAGACTGGCAAGGTACGTGTGCTCTGACCAGTTTGATAATTCCACTGACCATTGTTGATGTTACTTCTGAACAGCTGTTGGGTTCTGTATCCAGGGGACCTGAAAACATTCCATCCCATGGGAGACATATATGTAGTGCTCCATGGACAGAGGATGTAGTTGACATACACACTAACCTGTTGGGAGTGCCAGTGGGGGTTCCTCATGAGTTTCAGGCCTTGGGTAGGAATGATGGACTCTGGCACTTACTACCTATTATAGGTCCAGCCATAGTGGATGCTAGACGGACTGCATGGATCAGTTATATCTACTATAATCAACAGCGTTTTGTGAATTACCCCCGTGATGCACTCACTGGTCTGTCTGAACAGCTTGAGGCCACATCTAGGGTTGCCAGACAGTCTGCAAGATGTTCGGTGAACAATGTTGCACGTATATTCCTAATAACACCACTCCAGATGGTGGTATAGCTAAGGCCTTTAATGGGCTTGGTGCACTATCTGCTGAGATGAGGACCATGGCGGGGGTGGAGGAGTCTGGACTGTTCTTTTGGTTGGGAGCCTGGTTTGGTAAGTACACTGGTATGGTGGTTACTGGATTTCTGACCCTAATTCTTGTATTTTTATTATTGATGTGTTGTGCTGCTTGCATCATACCGTGTTTTAAGAAGTCTGTTACAGATGTGACTCTAACATGTTTAATCCCATTAATGACTACGGATAACCCCAGTTGTAATTGCTCTGCCTGGGATGCTGTCTATCCCATGACTAAATCTACTGCTAGGAAACCATTGTTTTCCAACAAGGTTGCCAGGGCACATTTCACCTGTGTCAAAATGACGGGAGGCGGTACTAATGTGGGACAGGTTCCTGGGAATTGGTGTCTGGATACAATCAACATTGTTGGGAGTTTCAGTCCAATATCCAGAGCAGATGTGAGGTGGTGGTGTGGCAACACTGTCCTGTTTGATAAATTACCCTCCAATACTACTGGAAGCTGTGCACTTGTTACTCTCCTTTTGCCTGTTTCTATCTACCCTACAGAGGCTGGAGACCTCATCCTTAGGGTCCAGAGGGTGAACCCTGAATATTGGAGGGGACGTTCCAGGCGTGCCACCACCCCATCTAGTGGTGATCCGACGTACATAGACGCCATTGGAGTCCCAAGGGGAGTTCCTGACGAGTACAAGTTGGTGGATCAGGTGGCAGCTGGGTTTGAGTCCTCCATTTGTTGGTGGTGCACTGTTAATAAAAATGTGGATAGAATACATTCCAGAATCGCATTGCAGTGGATATGCTACTGGCAGAGAAAGGTGGAGCTTGCACTATGTTTGGTGAACAGTGTTGTACTTTCATCCCTAATAACACAGCCTCCGATGGTAGCTTGACCATAGCCCTAGAAGGTTTGAGGACTCTTAATGGTAAAATGAAATCTCATTCTGGGATTGATACCTCAATGTGGGACTCCTGGATGAGTGCCTTTGGTAAATATAAAACCCTGGTCTCCTCCATTTTGGTCTCCATTTCGGTGTTCGCGGCCATTTTGGTTCTCTGTGGATGCTGTTGCATTCCATGTATCCGTTCCCTTACCACTAGGGTTATCTCTAGAGCTATTGACCCTTCCCCCCTTTCCCAGATGTTTCCTCTGCTTGCTAATGACCTGCCCGAATTTGAGGATGAGGTTGAGAGTGCCTACTAGGTTTTGTTTTTTCTTTTCATGAAATGCTATGACTGCTGAAATAAGGGATAATGAGTGACACCCTAGTGGGTGTCAAAAAGGGGGGCTTAAATTTCACATCATTTTCTTTTGTTCTGTTTTTCAATGAGCTGTTGTTCTCTTTTGACATGAGGGTTGCAAGTTCCTAGGTGGCTGGTAGCCAATCTAGTACATAGTGGGATCGAATGGAGAACATGAAGGTATTTTAAACTTTGTAATTGTTAGCCTAGTTTATGTCACATCTCTTAGGAGATGTGAAGAGAGGGAATCACAAAACTTTTCCTTCTGGGAAAAGTTTTCTTTTTGTGTCTGGATCTAGTTAGGTTGTGTCACGTCTCTGGGGAGACGTGAAGAGAGGGATTTGTAAGGAAGTGCTATTTCTTATGCAGGTGACCAGCCTACTGCTATTACATTGCTATAACTGAGACAACGTATTTTCACAGTAAAACATGTTAGGTCCCATACAGGATAGCTCCCACACCCACACACACAGCACACACACATTACACACACTAACTGCCGAGGACACACAGATAAGACATACACCCACACATTGGGAGGAAGAGACAGCCTTGACTTGCAGAAACCAGCGCACACACCTAATCTCCTTTTTAGCTGAACATTGTGTGACAAAGAACAAGACTCAGAGGGATGACGGACGGCCCAACAGGGCCAATCCAAGAAGACTACACCTCAGCCTGAACCAACCCGAAGACCCGATCTTCTAGAATCAACCTACTTTCTGTTCTGTATATGAGACATGTGCACTCTGTTATCTGCGCTTCTTTTTCTGCTGGTTCCTTAAGAACCGAATGAAATGGCCCGTATACGTTGTACCAGATATCTTTACTCATAATTAAACTGTCACTTGTCATACAATAGACCACCTTGTCTGAATCGATCCTTGACCGGCTCACCCTCCTACATATCCCATTATTAACAGTATTCAACAGTTGTGGGGGTAATTCCAGGTTTATTTTTATTTATTTATTTAACCTTTATTTAACTAGACAAGTCAGTTAAGAACAAATGCTTATTTACAATGACGGCCTAGGAACAGTGGGTTAACTGCCTTGTTCAGGGGAAGAACGACAGATGTTTACCTTGCCAACTCGGGGATTCGATCTAGCAACCTTTCGGTTTATACAATGCATTTGGAAAGTATTCAGACCCCTCAACTTTTTCCACATTCCCCCCCCCAAAAAAT
Source organism: Oncorhynchus clarkii lewisi (assembly GCF_045791955.1). Lineage (NCBI taxonomy): Eukaryota > Metazoa > Chordata > Actinopteri > Salmoniformes > Salmonidae > Oncorhynchus > Oncorhynchus clarkii. The sequence goes on from NC_092148.1 coordinate 94,198,992, forward strand.
AATCTCCCTCATTAATCTACACACATAATAAATCCCATAATGACAAAGAAAACAGGTTTTTCTAATTGTTTAATCCATTTTAGAATAAGGCTGAACCCCGCCCTGATCTTTAGAGATTATCAGATTATCAAATTTATGTTGAGAGTTCACGCCTTTGAGTTTGAGAAAGATTGGGATGAACAGGTGCCTCTTATGTTGTTTGCAGTGTGGGAGGTTATTCAGGAATGTCTCGGTATTAGTCTTAATTAACTCTTGTTTGGGACATCATGTCAGATTCATTTGATCTTGCTGAGAGAGAGAGAGAGAGAGGTTGTTGCAGGGCAACACATTAAACAAAAAAAAACTGAACTGTTGAAGCACGTTAGCTCTTTTCGATACAGTTTGCACCGCACCTGGGAGAAACTGGAGAAGGCGCAAATGAAAATTAAATCGAAAAAGTCCCTCACTTTCGATGTGAGTTGACCAAATCCTGGTTTTGTTACCCGTTGCAAGCTCACTTTTCAGGCCCTTACCCCATAGTGAATAGTAATAAATAAATCTGGATTACATCATCAGGAGCACAGGGACCAAAAATCTGTCTGAGTCATGTCAACATGTTGAAACCATACTTCACCCGCTACGATCGGAGAAGTCGATGGAAACCGCTAGTGATGTTCTGCCTGTGGCCACTGCTGTCACTGTAGAATATAGTCTTCCTCAAGAGCACGAGGAAAGCTCAATACAACCGTCCTTCAAAGAACTACACTGGATTTTACGCAAACTGGAAACCGCATATCCTGAGGAGACATTTATTGTAGCTGGGGATTTTTAGCAAATTTGAGTAAAACTCTATCAACACATTGACTGTAGTACTCGCCTTGGAAAAACATTGGACCACTGCTAATCAACTTTCCGCTACCATGGACTGTGGGCTCTCGCAAGGCTGCCGGCCCAAATGGCATCCCTAGCCGCGTCCTCAATTAATGTCCTTGAGTGGCCCAGCCAGAGCGTAGACTTGAACAAGATCGAACATCTCTGGAAAGACCTAAAAATAGCTGTGCAGCGACACTCCCCATCCAACCTGACAGAGCTTGAGAAACTCCCCAAATACAGCTGTGCCAAGCTTGTAGCGTCATACCCAAGAAGACTCAATGCTGTAATCGCTGGAAAAACTGGTTCAACAAAGTACAGAGTAAAGGGTCTGAATACTTATGTAAAAGTTATATTTAAGTTAATTATTTGAAAAAATTGTTTTTCTTTGTCATTATGGAGCATTGTGTGTAGATTGAAAAGGGAAATTTTTTTTAAATCAATTTTAGAATAAGGCTGTAACGTAATAAAATGTGGAAAAAGTCAAGGGGCCTGAATAGTTTCCCGAATGCACTGTAGATAGATAGATATATAGATATAGATAGCGTAGCTCCATAGATAGATAGATATAGTTAGCGTAGCTCTGTAGATAGATAGACAGATAGATAGATAGATAGATAGAAAGATATATATAGCGTAGCTCCGTAGATAGATAGACAGATAGATAGATAGATAGATATAGATAGCGTAGCTCCGTAGATAGATAGATAGATATAGATAGCGTAGCTCCGTAGATAGATAGATATAGATAGCGTAGCTCCGTAGATAGATAGATAGATATAGATAGCGTAGCTCCGTAGATAGATAGCGTAGCTCCGTAGATAGATAGATAGATAGATAGATATAGATAGCGTAGCTCCGTAGATAGATAGATATAGATAGCGTAGCTCCGTACCCATCTTAGACTTCCCGTCCTCATACTTGGTGCGTTGGAGAACATGGTGGACTATTCTGCTTCTGGTGGAGTTGGAGAAGAACGTCTGTCTGTTGTTGATGGTAAAACTGAGAGAGGAAAGTCAAACCAACAAAGGGTCAGCATTATTATGTGGTAAATCATCCATATAACTGAAGAGAGAACCAACAGTCACGCTTCAGACACTCAGTCACTCCCTCCCTCTCGACGTCAGCGGTCGATTAACCACCGAACCTGGGACCCCACGTCACACAGTATAGCTTCCGTCCCTCTCCTCGCCCTCACTTGGGCTCGAACCTGGGACCCCACATGTAACACAGTATAGCTTCCGTCCCTCTCCTCGCCCCTACCTGGGCTCGAACCTGGGACCCCACATGTAACACAGTATAGCTTCCGTCCCTCTCCTTGTTGTCATAGAGTTGTCATAGAGAACGTAAAGAAAGGGGGAGTTGTCATAGAGACAGTAAAGAAAGGGGGAGTTGTCATAGAGACCGTAAAGAAAGGGGGAGTTGTCATAGAGACCGTAAAGAAAGGGGGAGTTGTCATAGAGACCGTAAAGAAAGGGGGAGTTGTCAGAGACCGTAAAGAAAGGGGGAGTTGTCAGAGACCGAAAAGAAAGGGGGAGTTGTCAGAGACCGAAAAGAAAGGGTGAGTTGTCAGAGACCGAAAAGAAAGGGGGAGTTGTCAGAGACCGAAAAGAAAGGGGGAGTTGTCAGAGAGACCGAAAATAAAGGTGGAGTTGTCATAGAGACCGGAAAGAAAGCGGGAGTTGTCAGAGACCATAAAGAAAGGGGGAGTTGTCATAGAGACCAAAAAGAAAGGGGGAGTTGTCAGAGAGACCGTAAAGAAAGGGGGAGTTGTCATAGAGACCGTAAAGAAAGGGGGAGTTGTCAGAGACCGTAAAGAAAGGGGGAGTTGTCAGAGACCGTAAAGAAAGGGGGAGTTGTCAGAGACCGAAAAGAAAGGGGGAGTTGTCAGAGACCGAAAAGAAAGGGGGAGTTGTCATAGAGACCGAAAATAAAGGTGGAGTTGTCATAGAGACCGGAAAGAAAGCGGGAGTTGTCAGAAACCAAAAAGAAAGGGGGAGTTGTCATAGAGACCAAAAAGAAAGGGGGAGTTGTCAGAGACCGAAAAGAAAGGGGGAGTTGTCAGAGACCGAAAAGAAAGGGGGAGTTGTCAGAGACCGAAAAGAAAGGGGGAGTTGTCATAGAGACCGAAAAGAAAGGGGGAGTTGTCATAGAGACAGGAAAGAAAGGGGGAGTTGTCAAAAAGACAGGAAAGAAAGGGGGAGTTGTCAGAGACCGAAAAGAAAGGGGGAGTTGTCAGAGACCGAAAAGAAAGGGGGAGTTGTCATAGAGACCGAAAAGAAAGGGGGAGTTGTCATAGAGACCGGAAAGAAAGCGGGAGTTGTCATAGAGACCGGAAAGAAAGCGGGAGTTGTCAGAGACAGAAAAGAAAGGGGGAGTTGACATAGAGACCGAAAAGAAAGGGAGAGTTGTCAAAAAGACAGGAAAGAAAGGGGGAGTTGTCAAAAAGACAGGAAAGAAAGGGGGAGTTGTCAGAGACCGAAAAGAAAGGGGGAGTTGTCAGAGACCGAAAAGAAAGGGGGAGTTGTCAGAGACTGAAAAGAAAGGGGGAGTTGTCAGAGACCGGAAAGAAAGGGGGAGTTGTCATAGAGACCGGAAAGAAAGCGGGAGTTGTCAGAGACAGAAAAGAAAGGGGGAGTTGACATAGAGACAGTAAAGAAAGGGGGAGTTGTCATAGAGACCGAAAAGAAAGGGAGAGTTGTCATAGAGACAGGAAAGAAAGGGGGAGTTGTCAAAAAGACAGGAAAGAAAGGGGGAGTTGTCATAGAGATAGTAAAGGGAGTGTTGTCATAGAGACGGTAAAGAAAGGGGGAGTTGTCATAGAGACAGCAAAGAAAGGGGGAAATGTCAAAAAGACAGGAAAGAAAGGGGGAGTTGTCATAGAGACAGTAAAGGGAGTGTTGTCATAGAGACGGTAAAGAAAGGGGGAGTTGTCATAGAGACAGCAAAGAAAGGGGGCGTTGTCAGAGACAGTAAAGAAAGGGGGAGTTGTCATAGAGACAGTAAAGAGAGTGTTGTCATAGAGACGGTAAAGAAAGGGGGAGTTGTCATAGAGACGGCAAAGAAAGGGGGAGTTGTCAGAGACAGTAAAGAAAGGGGGAGTTGTCATAGAGACAGTAAAGAGAGTGTTGTCATAGAGACGGTAAAGAAAGGGGGAGTTGTCAGAGACAGTAAAGAAAGGGGGAATTGTCATAGAGACAGTAAAGAGAGTGTTGTCATAGAGACGGCAGCTGCCATTATGAGCTGGACTATAGCATCTTTATTTGCAGTCATTCTATCATCATTTCGTCCTCTGTTGCCTCTAATTCACACAAACAGATAACATTTCATTCAAGCTAGTCTATTTGATGGGAGGATTGAGATGCTAGCAGGGGAGATTATCATAACAGAGACAGAACACTGCCGTCACTGTCTAAAGATAACTTCATCTCTTCCTCCTCCAGTGTAGCCTGTAATAAACACACATGAGCCAGTCTATCTCACAAGCTGTTTGTGTCAGATTGAGTGTTAGTGTTAGAGTGACTGTCAGAGTGTTGGAGTGACTGGGGTAAGGGTTAGGGTTAGGGGGTTGAGGTAAGAATTAGGGTTAGGGTAAGGGGGTTGAGGTAAGGGTTAGGTTAGAGGGTTGAGGTAAGGGGGTTGAGGTAAGGGTTAGGGTTAGGGGGTTGAGGTAAGGGTTAGGGTGTTGAGGTTAGGGTTAGGGGGTTGAGGTAAAGGTTGAGGTAAGGGTTAGGGGGTTGAGGTAAGGGATAGGGTAAGGATAGGGGGTTGAGGTAAGGGTTAGGGTTAGGGTACGGGGGTTGAGGTAAGGGTTAGGGTTAGGGTACGGGGGTTGAGGTAAGGGTTAGGGTAAGGATAGGGGGTTGAGGTAAGGGTTAAGGTTAGGTTAGGGGGTTGAGGTAAGGGTTAGGGTAAGGATAGGGGGTTGAGGTAAGGGTTAGGGTTAGGTTAGGGGGTTGAGGTAAGGGTTAGGGTTAGGTTAGGGGGTTGAGGTAAGGGTTAGGTGGTTGAGATAAGGGTTAGGGTAAGGTTAGGGGGTTGAGGTAAGGCTTAGGTTAGGGGGTTGAGGTTAGGGTTAGGTTAGGGGGTTGAGGTTAGGGTTAGGTTAGGGGGTTGAGGTTAGGGTTAGGTTAGGGGGTTGATGTAAGGCTTAGGTTAGGGGGTTGAGGTAAGAATTAGGGTTAGGGTAAGGGGGTTGAGGTAAGGGTTAGGGTTAGGGGGTTGAGGTAAGGGTTAGGGTGTTGAGGTTAGGGTTAGGGGGTTGAGGTAAAGGTTGCGGTAAGGGTTAGGGGGTTGAGGTAAGGGTTAGGGTAAGGATAGGGGGTTGAGGTAAGGGTTAGGGTTAGGGTACGGGGGTTGAGGTAAGGGTTAGGGTTAGGGTACGGGGGTTGAGGTAAGGGTTAGGGTAAGGATAGGGGGTTGAGGTAAGGGTTACGGTTAGGTTAGGGGGTTGAGGTAAGGGTTAGGGTAAGGATAGGGGGTTAGGGTAAGGATAGGGGGTTGAGGTAAGGGTTAGGGTTAGGTTAGGGGGTTGAGGTTAGGGTTAGGTTAGGGGGTTGAGGTTAGGGTTAGGTTAGGGGGTTGATGTAAGGCTTAGGTTAGGGGGTTGAGGTAAGGCTTGGGTTAGGTTAGGGGGTTGAGGTAAGGGTTAGGGGGTTGAGGTAAGGGTTAGGGTTAGGTTAGGGGGTAGAGGTAAAGGTTAAGGTTAGGGGGTTGAGGTTAGGGGTTGAGGTAAGGGTTAGGTTAGGGGGTTTAGGAAAAGGCTTAGGTTAGGGGGTTTAGGAAAAGGCTTAGGGTTAGGTTAGGGGGTTGAGGTAAGGGTTAGGGTTAGGCTTAGGTTAGGGTTAGGCTTAGGTTAGGGGGTTGAGGTTAGGGGGTTGAGGTAAGGGTTAGGTTAGGGGGTTGAGGTAAGGGTTAGGTTAGGGGGTTGAGGTAAGGGTTAGGTTAGGGGGTTGAGGTAAGGGTTAGGTTAGGGGGTTGAGGTAAGGGTTAGGGTTAGGGTACGGGGGTTGAGGTAAGGGTTAGGGTAAGGATAGGGGGTTGAGGTAAGGGTTACGGTTAGGTTAGGGGGTTGAGGTAAGGGTTAGGGTTAGGTTAGGGGGTTGAGGTAAGGGTTAGGGTTAGGTTAGGGGGTTGAGGTAAGGGTTAGGTGGTTGAGATAAGGGTTAGGGTAAGGTTAGGGGGTTGAGGTAAGGCTTAGGTTAGGGGGTTGAGGTTAGGGTTAGGTTAGGGGGTTGAGGTTAGGGTTAGGTTAGGGGGTTGAGGTTAGGGTTAGGTTAGGGGGTTGATGTAAGGCTTAGGTTAGGGGGTTGAGGTAAGGCTTGGGTTAGGTTAGGGGGTTGAGGTAAGGGTTAGGGGGTTGAGGTAAGGGTTAGGGTTAGGTTAGGGGGTAGAGGTAAAGGTTAAGGTTAGGGGGTTGAGGTTAGGGGGTTGAGGTAAGGGTTAGGTTAGGGGGTTTAGGAAAAGGCTTAGGTTAGGGGGTTTAGGAAAAGGCTTAGGGTTAGGTTAGGGGGTTGAGGTAAGGGTTAGGGTTAGGCTTAGGTTAGGGTTAGGCTTAGGTTAGGGGGTTGAGGTTAGGGGGTTGAGGTAAGGGTTAGGTTAGGGGGTTGAGGTAAGGGTTAGGTTAGGGGGTTGAGGTAAGGGTTAGGTTGGGGGTTGAGGTATGGGTTAGGTTGGGGGTTGAGGTAAGGGTTAGGTTGGGGGTTGAGGTAAGGGTTAGGTTGGGGGTTGAGGTAAGGGTTAGGTTGGGGGTTGAGGTAAGGGTTGGTTAGGGGGTTGAGGTAAGGGTTAGGTTAGGGGGTTGAGGTATGGGTTAGGTTGGGGGTTGAGGTAAGGGTTAGGTTGGGGGTTGAGGTAAGGGTTAGGGTTAGGGGGTTGAGGTTAGGGGGTTGAGGTAAGGGTTATGTTGGGGGGTTGAGGTAAGGGTTAGGGATAGGGGGTTGAGGCAAGGGTTAGGGATAGGTTTGGGGGTTGAGGTAATGGTTATGGATATGTTTGGGGGTTGAGGTAAGGGTTAGGGTTAGGGTTTGGGGGTTGAGGTAAGGGTTAGGGTCTGGGGGTTGATGTAAGGGTTAGGGTTAGGGGGTTGAGGTAAGGGTTAGGGTCTGGGGGTTGATGTAAGGGTTAGGGGGTTGAGGTAAGGGTTAGGGGGTTGATGTAAGGGTTAGGGATAGGTTAGGGGGTTGATGTAAGGGTTAGGGATAGGTTAGGGGGTTGATGTAAGGGTTAGGGGGTTGATGTAAGGGTTAGGGATAGGTTAGGGGGTTGAGGTAAGGGTTAGGGGGTTGATGTAAGGGTTAGGGGGTTGAGGTAAGGGTTAGGGGGTTGATGTAAGGGTTAGGGGGTTGATGTAAGGGTTAGGGATAGGTTAGGGGGTTGAGGTAAGGGTTAGGGATAGGTTAGGGGGTTGAGGTAAGGGTTAGGGTTAGGGGGTTGAGGTAAGGGATAGGGTTAGGTATAGAACCTACTGGTGCATGCGTGCCCTGCTGAAGGGGGCTGTATAGCAGTCTGTCTCCTCTAGATCAGGTAAGGCCTCTTTGTCCAGCTTCATGGGGTTGCTGGGTAACCAACTCTTTATCTGACAACACCTCAGATGAAACCGGCTTCAGGGAGAGAGGACAGAGAAAAACAGATTAATTAACCAGGATTAGCCTAGTAACAGAACCACATATGGTTTTAATTAACCAAGATTAGCCTAGTAATAGAACCACACAGGGTTTTAATTTACCAAGATTAGCCTAGTAACAGAACCACACAGGATTTTAATTTACCAGGATTATACCAGATATCGTTTTATTTGATCAATGATAATCATTAAAATCACATAGAAATCACATTTTGCATTTTCACAGTCAAACACTCAATAGAAGACAGCATTATTATGTCTTGTGTACTTTGCAGCAGACACTCTTTAGTGATTCAGGGTGACTTATTATTGGGCTTAAAACAGTTTAATATCTCACATTCGTATACACAACATAACATCTTTAAGTAGCAGGATAAACTAATCATTAAATTCATTAAATCGTGCATTAATTCCTCTGGGGTAGAGCTCAATGACAGTTTGACCTATTCACCCTCCGTGATCAAATCACGGTTTACCCTCTTCTACTTAACTCCCTGATGGCCCATCTTGCATCTCAATATAACAACCAGTGTAGCAGTGGGACTCTGGACGCTTTCTGTACATCCCCACTGTTCTCTCTCTCGCCATTCTACAAATAAAAATAACAGCTACAGCTCACGGTGACGTCAACAGGGCCACTCCAGCTGTGTTACTGCGACTCGACCACGGGCTCAGCACCGTCACGGTGTTGAATGCTCCTGATCCTGTATTTCATTAGAAAGTGCTCTGCAGTGCTCAGACAGTCAAGCTCAACATCACACTGTGCCCGAACCTAATAAGATATCACGTAAATCCACTTGCCTGCCCATAACTTTGCTCTTCCAATCCGTAAAGTACATTTTTTTCCTGAAAAAAATAAATACAAATGCAATAAATTAGAAGACGTTGTCGGTTGGGTGGAAGAATCCCAACGGATCAAGCCATACAAAGAGCTCATCAAACTTTATTGAACGAGCTGTCGTTATAGATGTTTATGAGTAGTTGTTAAGCGCTTATGTCACGTATTATAATGCATTATGTATAGTTCATGAGGCGTTATAAATGTGTTTATAATGCATTATGTAGAGGGAATTCGTAGGAAGTGCTACCTGAATGGCATCCTGATATTCATCTGCTCAGCGTATTTACAGAGAGTGTCCCAGGGAACATGGATCTTCACAAACATGATGTCGGTGTCGGTCAGAGACGGCTTTCGAGGGGACGAAATTGGAAATTAGCTTGTGACAAAGACTAGCATCTGACAATATTTGAGAATGTCGCGACGAAGACACGATGACAATATTTGAGAATATGATCACGAGTGCCACCCCCCACTGGGCAAAAAAAGGGGTTGAATCAATGTTGTTTCCACGTCATTTCAACAACAACAACAACAGGTACGTGATGACTTTGAATCAATGTTGTTTCCACGTCATTTCAACAACAACAACAACAGGTACGTGATGACGTTGAATCAATGTTGTTTCCACGTCATTTCAACAACAACAACAACAACAACAACAGGTACGTGATGACGTTGAATCAATGTTGTTTCCACGTCATTTCAACAACAACAACAACAACAACAACAACAACAACAACAGGTACGTGATGACGTTGAATCAATGTTGTTTCCACGTCATTTCAACAACAACAACAACAGGTACGTGATGACGTTGAATCAATGTTGTTTCCACGTCATTTCAACAACAACAACAACAGGTACGTGATGACGTTGAATCAAAGTTGTTTCCACGTCATTTCAACAACAACAACAACAGGTACGTGATGACGTTGAATCAATGTTGTTTCCACGTCATTTCAACAACAACAACAACAACAACAGGTACGTGATGACGTTGAATCAATGTTGTTTCCACGTCATTTCAACAACAACAACAACAACAACAACAGGTACGTGATGACGTTGAATCAATGTTGTTTCCACGTCATTTCAACAACAACAGCAACAACAACAACAGGTACGTGATGACGTTGAATCAATGTTGTTTCCACGTCATTTCAACAACAACAACAGCAACAACAACAACAGGTACGTGATGACGTTGAATCAATGTTGTTTCCACGTCATTTCAACAACAACAACAACAACAACAGGTACGTGCTGACGTTGAATCAATGTTGTTTCCACGTCATTTCAACAACAACAACAACAACAACAACAACAGGTACGTGATGACGTTGAATCAATGTTGTTTCCACGTCATTTCAACAACAACAACAACAACAACAGGTACGTGATGACGTTGAATCAATGTTGTTTCCACGTCATTTCAACAACAACAACAACAACAACAACAACAGGTACGTGATGACGTTGAATCAATGTTGTTTCCACGTCATCTCAACAACAACAACAACAACAACAACAACAGGTACGTGATGACGTTGAATCAATGTTGTTTCCACGTCATTTCAACAACAACAACAACAACAACAACAGGTACGTGATGACGTTGAATCAATGTTGTTTCCACGTCATTTCAACAACAACAACAACAACAACAACAACAACAGGTACGTGATGACGTTGAATCAATGTTGTTTCCACGTCATTTCAACAACAACAACAACAACAACAACAACAGGTACGTGATGACGTTGAATCAATGTTGTTTCCACGTCATTTCAACAACAACAACAACAACAACAACAACAGGTACGTGATGACGTTGAATCAAAGTTGTTTCCACGTCATTTCAACAACAACAACAACAACAGGTACGTGATGACGTTGAATCAATGTTGTTTCCACGTCATTTCAACAACAACAACAACAACAACAACAGGTACGTGATGACGTTGAATTAAAGTTGTTTCCACGTCATTTCAACAACAACAACAACAACAGGTACGTGATGACGTTGAATCAATGTTGTTTCCACGTCATTTCAACAACAACAACAACAACAGGTACGTGATGACGTTGAATCAATGTTGTTTCCACGTCATTTCAACAACAACAACAACAACAACAGGTACGTGATGACGTTGAATCAATGTTGTTTCCACGTCATTTCAACAACAACAACAACAACAACAACAGGTACGTGATGACGTTGAATCAATGTTGTTTCCACGTCATTTCAACAACAACAACAACAACAACAACAGGTACGTGATGACGTTGAATCAAAGTTGTTTCCACGTCATTTCAACAACATCAACAACAACAACAACAGGTACGTGATGACGTTGAATCAATGTTGTTTCCACGTCATTTCAACAACAACAACAACAACAACAGGTACGTGATGACGTTGAATCAACGTGGGAAAATTGATTGGTAAATAGTCATCAATGCTTTTTGTTTTCACTAGATGTTTCACCTAAATCAAATGGCCACAGGGTTTTTTGTTGAATTCACGGTGAATTCATGTTGCCAAATCAACCAAAGGAGACGTTGAACAGACCGTACGTGCCCAGTGGGATACCAAATTTACCAAAATAGTAAAATAATACTTGTTAAAACAAATTCAAGGCATTGTCTAAACAATTCTCTGTAGTTTCTGTATCAAAAATACAAAGACAAATGCAAACTTTGTCATTAGTATAGAGCTGTAGGAGCAATGTGGGAAGAGTATGTACTATATTAATGTAGTACACAGTAGTAGAGTATGTACTATAGTAGAGTATGTACTATTTTAATGTAGTACACAGTAGTAGAGTATGTACTATTTTAATGTAGTACACAGTAGTAGAGTATGTACTATCGTAGAATATGTCCTATATTAATGTAGTATACAGTAGTAGAGATTATACTATATTAATGTAGTATACAGTACTGGAGTATATACTATATTAGTGTAGTTGTAGTATACAGTAGTATAGTATATACTATATTAATGTAGTTGGAGTATATAGTAGGAGAGTATGTACTATATTAATGTAGTTGTAGTATACAGTAGTAGAGTATATACTATATTAATGTAGTTGTAGTATACAGTAGTAGAGTATATACTATATTAATGTAGTATACAGTAGTGGAGTATATACTATATTAATGTAGTTGTAGTATACAGTAGTAGAGTATATACTATATTAATGTAGTATACAGTAGTAGAGTATGTACTATAAATGTAGTATACAGTAGTAGAGTATGCACTATTAATGTAGTATACAGTAGGAGAGTATGTACTATATTAATGTAGTTGTAGTATACAGAGGTAGAGTATGTATTATATTAATGTAGTATACAGTAGGAGTGTATGTACTATTAATGTAGTATACAGTAGGAGAGTAGGAGAGTATGTACTATATTAATGTAGTATACAGTATATACTATATTAATGTAGTTGTAGTATATAGTAGGAGAGTATATACTACATTAATGTAGTTGTAGTATACAGTAGGAGAGTATATACTATATTAATGTAGTTGTAGTATACAGTAGTAAAGTATATACTATATTAATGTAGGTGTAGTATACAGTAGTAGAGAATATACTATATTAATGTAGTATACAGTAGGAGAGTATATACTACATTAATGTAGTTGTAGTATACAGTAGGAGATTATATACTATATTAATGTAGTTGTAGTATACAGTAGGAGAGTATATACTATATTAATGTAGTTGTAGTATACAGTAGGAGAGTATATACTATATTAATGTAGTTGTAGTATACAGTAGGAGAGTATATACTATATTAATGTAGTTGTAGCATACAGTAGTAGAGTATATACTATATTAATGTAGTTGTAGTATACAGTAGTAGAGTATATACTATATTAATGTAGTTGTAGTATACAGTAGTAGAGTATATCCTATATTAATGTAGTTGTAGTATACAGTAGGAGAGTATATACTATATTAATGTAGTTGTAGTATACAGTAGGAGAGTATATACTATATTAATGTAGTTGTAGTATACAGTAGTAGAGTATATCCTATAGTAATGTAGTTGTAGTATACAGTAGGAGAGTATATACTATATTAATGTAGTTGTAGTATACAGTAGGAGAGTATATCCTATATTAATGTAGTTGTAGTATACAGTAGTAGAGTATATACTATATTAATGTAGTTGTAGTATACAGTAGGAGAGTATATACTATATTAATGTAGTTGTAGCATACAGTAGGCGAGTATGCTACCCTTCCTCTTTCTCCAGCATCAGCTCACATGCTCCTCTAGTCTATATTACACTGAACAAAAATATAAATGCAACATGTAGTGTTGGTCCCATGTTTCATGAGCAGAAATAAAATATCCTATATGCACAGAAAGTGTATTTCTCTCAAATTTTGTGCAGAAATGTGTTTACATCCCTGAGCATTTCTCCTTGGCCAAGATATTTCACACCCTGTCAGGTGGTTGGATTATCAACAAGCCCGATTTTAACAGCATGTTCATTACACAGGTGCACCTTGTGCTGGGGGACAATAAAAGCCACTCTAAAATGTGCAGTTTTGCCACACAACACGATGCCACAGATGTCTCAAGTTTTAAAGGAGTGTGCAGTTGACATGCTGACTGCAGAAACGTCCACCAGAGCTGTTTCCAGATGATTAAATGTTAATTTCTCTACCATAAGCCACTTCCAACATCGTTATAGAGAATTTAGTAGTACGTCTAACTGCAGACCACGTGTGACCACGCCAGCCCAGGACCTCCACATCCGGCTTCTTCACCTACGGGATCGTCTGAGACCAGCCACCCGGACAGCTGATAAAACTGAAGAGTATTTATGTCTGTAATAAAGCCCTTTTGTGGGGAAAAACTCATTCTGATTGGCTGGGCCTGGCTCCCAACTGATTTTCTTATCAGAACTGTAACTCAAAAAAAAAACATTGAAGTTGTTGCGTTTATATTTTTGTTCAGTATATATACCAAGGGGCAACTAGATTCAGCCGCGGGTCGATTTCTTTCAGGAGCAGAAGGCCGGAACGTAATTATAATAATTTGTATACTGCAAATTGACCACAACTAAGCCCAAAAAGAGATTACATTTGAAAATAACACTAATTTCTTACCTTTATTACATTGAGAAATGATCAGATTCGTAGGAATATTAAATTAAACTCATTATTAGCTGAATTCCTAAGTGATCTTAGTAAAAAATTTTTTTAACCCAAAACCAAAACTAAAATCCCCCCCCCTCCCTAAAAAAGTACACCTCGCGGGCCGGTTTTAGCCCAGCAAGGCCAGCTGTTGCCGTCACTCTGACCCCTGTTAGAGTATAGTATATGTACCCTACCACTTTCTCCAGCATCAGCCCCTCAGCTCTCAGGTTCCTCTCAAAGGTGACTCTCTTTTCCACCAGAGGACTGGACTTCCTATAGACCAGGATGTAATCGATACGCTTCTTCCCATCTCTGAACATCAGACCGGACGGCTGCCCGGGGTTGGTCCCCTACGGAAATAACCGTTTATCAGGAATAGACCTCCATAACACATCCATAAGCAATTCATAACACACTTATGTCAACAACTTTTTTTTTTCTTCAACTAAACTCATAATCATATTAATAACCTCAAATAAATGTATGTTTTAAATAGCATTTAAGTGTGGTGCAAAGCAGAGTGACTTCATTAATGTTTGATAGTTAGCCTCAATCAAAGGTTTCAAAGCTGCGTAACTGTGAGACATTGAAAAAGATTGACCCTGCACCATTCTGGTTATTGGGTGGGTGTGGAAAAAATGGCCATCTGGAGCTCGTCCGAGAGGCTGGCTTTGAGCCCTCACCTGCAACGTACTTATGTGCTGATTGACATAGATCTACCAACTCTAGGGTTGTCTGGTCAGAACGCAACTTTGAGGCCCATAACTGTAAGCTTTGTCACCACACACACACACACTTGTGTGGTCTTAATTTAATGGCATAGGGAATCGGTTAGGAAACAGCATGTGAATAGTCCATCAGCATGTAAACACGCTAACTTGAGGTTGTCAAGGAAGGAGCCCAGCTGTGCGTCCAAGCGTCCCGATTGGTTGGAATAGCCGGGTGATTGACATGCCTGACGGCCAATCAGATTGAGAGGGCCGGCCTTTCTTTTAATGTGTGCTTGTGTTTGTGGTACCTGAAGCGAATCTGCTCGTGCCTCTAATTTGGCTCGGATGGCAGGTTTCTGAATGAGAAACGACTCGTCTGTCCTTCCTGCCTTGTACGCACTAGCTTCTGACTCCTCCCCATAGTTGTCCTTCACAGCTTCTGACTCCTCCCCATAGTGGAACTTCACAGCTTCTGACTCCTCCCCATAGTGGAACTTCACAGCTTCTGACTCCTCCCCATAGTGGTCCATCACAGCATCTGACTCCTCCCCATAGTGGTCCTTCGCAGCTTCTGACAGACAGATACAGGATGATCAGTAAACGGTCAAGACAGACAGACAGACAGACAGACAGACAGACAGACAGACAGACACAGGATGATCAGTAAAAGGTCAGGACAGACAGACAGACAATGTGCTACACATTGTTGTTTTACCAGGCTGCACAACGCTCCTCAGCTCGGCCACAAAGAACAGCAACAACACTGTTTTCCCCCTCTGACATCAAGCGTAACATGTGCTACACATTGTTGTTTTACCAGGCTGCACAACGCTCCTCAGCTCGGCCACAAAGAACAGGAACAACACTGTTTTCCCCCTCTGACATCAAGCGTAACATGTGCTACACATTGTTGTTTTACCAGGCTGCACAACGCTCCTCAGCTCGGCCACAAAGAACAGCAACAACACTGTTTTCCCCCTCTGACATCAAGCGTAACATGTGCTACACATTGTTGTTTTACCAGTCTGCACAACGCTCCTCAGCTCGGCCACAAAGAACAGGAACAACGGTGGTGGGGCGGCCAGTGGCACTGTTTCTTTAAAAACCCTTTTTGTTCCCATTCCTCTGTCAAAGATAGTCAACACATTTTTATTTTACATTTATTTAACAAGACAAGTCAGTTAATATGAACAAATCATTATTTTCAATGATGGCCTGGGAACAGTGGGTTAACTGGTCTAGGAACAGTGGGTTAACTGGTCTAGGAACAGTGGGTTAACTGCCTTGTTCGGGGTAACAGTGGGTTAACTGCCTTGTTCAGGGGCAGAATGACAGATTTTTACCTTGTCAACTCTGGGATTCGATCTTGCAAACTTTTCGGTTACTGGTCCCAACGCTCTAACCACTAGGCTACCTGCCGCCCCTCCACTCTAACCACTAGGCTACCTGCCGCCCCTCCACTCTAATCACAAGGCTACCTTCCACCCCACATTCCTGAAAGGTGTTAAAACGACCCGTCACGACTAAGACCAGGGTTCTACATACATTTACACAGGATCTAGCTCACAGAGATATAATGACATGGACTTGAAATGGGGATACCCATTCTAGTAATACTATTTCTGTGATCCAGTCATTATGGAACAGCCTGTACAGAGCACTAATCATCATCTTACATGACTTATGTTATGACGACGTAAAACAAAATGGTGTCGTGCAACACGATTCAGACCTGACAGCAAAATAAAACAGATCTGGCACCAGAGTGTATTTTCCCTGCTGGTTCGTGCTCAGAATAGACAGTCTCCCATCCCAAACGGCAACCTATCCCCTAGAGTGGTCAAAGGTAGTGCACTATGCAGGTGAATTTTGGGGATGCATCCAGGGACTTCTGAGTCATGCTAAACTGCTCATTTGAATGTGAATGGTATTTGAGTGAATTCTCCCACCGCTACAGATGTCCTTATTAGAGGAGAATGATTTTTCTTTCTCCCCTCACAGCGGTGACATCTATCTTATCCACTGTGGCTTAACGCGGTGTGTTGCTCACCACACCACTGCATAGTTTTCCCCCCACGCCTCACAGTGACGCTAACGTTTAAAACAACCACCGCTTTACAAAACACCCCCTGAAGATGTATCACAATCATCTCAAATCAATACCATGTCTAAGCAATGTCACTGTCACTATGAAAATCAATTAAACGTTTTTTTAAGGTATTGGATACTCAACCAGTATAGTCAAAAGGTTAAGGTAAGGGTTAAGTTTACGGGGCTTGAGGTAAGGGTTAAGTTTACGGGGCTTGAGGTAAGGGTTAAGTTTACGGGGCTTGAGGTAAGGGTTAGGTTTACGGGGCTTGAGGTAAGGGTTAGGTTTACGGGGCTTGAGATAAGGGTTAGGTTTACGGGGCTTGAGGTAAGGGTTAGGTTTACGGGGCTTGAGATAAGGGTTAGGTTTACGGGGCTTGAGGTTAGGGTTAGGTTTACGGGGCTTGAGGTAAGGGTTAGGTTTACGGGGCTTGAGGTAAGGGTTAGGTTTACGGGGCTTGAGGTAAGGGTTAGGTTTACGGGGCTTGAGGTAAGGGTTAGGTTTACGGGGCTTGAGGTAAGGGCAAGTTTAAACGGGTATATGGTTACGGAACCATTGGAAGCACTGAAAAAAAATCTGCCTGTTTTTTTTTTTTTAATACCAGCAGAACATAATGTATTTTACAGACTGCCAGAGCTAACAATGAATAAAATCATTATCACGTTATCATCATCATAAACAAATCTCACATGATAGTGAATTAAGTACCAGTCTATTCAGTGGATTAAGTACTGATATGATAAACAGTAAACAGTCCATGATAAACAGTAAACAGTCCATGATAAACAGTAAACAGACCATGATAAACAGTAAACAGTCCATGATAAACAGTAAACAGTCCATGATAAACAGTAAACAGTCCATGATAAACAGTAAACAGTCCATGATAAACAGTAAACAGACAATGATAAACAGTCCATGATAAACAGTAAACAGACCATGATAAACAGTAAACAGACCATGATAAACAGTAAACAGACAATGATAAACAGTAAACAGTCCATGATAAACAGTAAACAGACAATGACAAACAGTAAACAGTCCATGAAAAACAGTAAACAGTCCATGATAAACAGTAAACAGTCCATGATAAACAGTAAACAGTCCATGATAAACAGTAAACAGTCCATGATAAACAGTAAACAGACCATGATAAACAGTAAACAGTCCATGATAAACAGTAAACAGTCAATGATAAACAGTAAACAGTCCATGATAAACAGTAAACAGTCCATGATAAACAGTAAACAGTCCATGATAAACAGTAAACAGACCATGATAAACAGTAAACAGACCATGATAAACAGTAAACAGACCATGATAAACAGTAAACAGACCATGATAAACAGTAAACAGTCCATGATAGTGAGTAGCAATTATAGTGTAGAAAGTGGACCATCAATCTACACTACATGACCAAAAGTATGTGGACAACTGAACGTCGAACATGTCATTCTAAAATCATGGGCATTAATTTGGCGTTCCAATTCATCCCAAAGGTGTTTGATGGGGTTGAGGTCAGGGCTCTGTGCAGGCCAGTCAAGTTCTTCCACACCAATCTTGACAAACAATTTCTGTATGGACCTCGCTTAGTGCATTGTCATGCTGAAACAGGAAAGGGCCGTCCCCAAATTTGCCCCAAAGTTGGAAGCAGAGAATCGTCTAGAATGTCATTGGATGCTGTTGCGTTAACTATTCCCTTCACTGGAACTAAGGGGCACGAACCACGGAAAACATCCTCAGACCATTTTTCCTCTTCCACCAAAATGTACAGTTGGCACTATGAATTTGGGCAGGTAGAGTTCTCCTGGCATTCGCCAAACCCAGATTTGTCCGCCGGACTACCAGAATGCACAATTCAAATGTAGGACAGTGTGGCTGTTGGTTAAAATAACACCAGATCCTTAACATTGACAGCCATGTCTGCCAGAGAATGTGTTTCCACTTCACAATAACAGCACTTACAGTTGACCGGGGCAGTTCTAGCAGGGCAGAAATTTGACTGACTTATTGGAAAGGTGGCATCCTAGGACGGTGCCACGTTGAAAGTCACTGACCTCTTCAGTAAGGCCATTCTACTACCAATGTGTGTCTATGGAGATTGCATGGGTGCGTGCTCGATTTTATACACCTGTCAGCAATCGGTGTGGCTGAAATAGCTGAATCCACTAATTTTACAGGGTGTCCACATACTTTTGTATATATATTATATGTCATGATGCTGTCGCCAAGAGTGAAAACTGGTCTCACCCTGCATCAACCCATCATGACCTTGTTAGACCTACAGTATGTGAGGATGTGGGTTTACTTCCTACAGGAATCACACTAAAACTGGTCTCACCCTGCATTAACCCATCATGACCTTGTTAGACCTACAGTATGTGAGGATGTGGGTTTACTTCCTGTTGTAGAATACGTCTAAAAACTCCGACAGGCTGTGGGGAGAACGGACAGACACACCGACTGACTGACCTGTCTTTGAGGGGATGAGGGTGCAGGAGGTGCTGTGACTGTGGGTCAGAGGCTGGGTCTGGGCTTGGCGCTGACGGTAGTCCTTCCCCTGGGCCTGGTGCTGTAACCAGGGGTCGACCTGCTGGGTCTGGAGCTGGGCACGTGTCTGGTCCTGGAGATACGGCTACAGATGGAAGAGGGAAAATAGATCCAGCTAGTCGGCTTTACCTGCTCCAAAACTCATCTATTTATTGTCCTGTAGCTTCTCATGGCTCTCTCTCATCTCACTGTGGTAGGCATATTTTGAGCAATATGTTTGGAATATCGAATCGCAATCCATATAGAATCATGATACATACAGTGCATTCAGAAAGTATTCAGACCCCTTGACCTATTCCACATTGTTACGTTACAGCCTTATTCTAAAATTGATTAAATAGTTTTTCCCCTCTTCAATCTACCCACAATACCCCATAACGACAACGCAAAAACAGGTTTTAGACACGTTTGCAAATTTATAAAAAATATCACATTTACTTAAGTACTAGAAACCGGAAGGTTGCAAGTTCAAATCCCCGAGCTGACAAGGTACAAATCTGTCGATGTGCCCCTGAACAGGCAGTTAACCCACTGTTCCTAGACCAGTTAACCCACTGTTCCTAGACCAGTTAACCCACTGTTCTTAGACCAGTTAACCCACTGATCCTAGACCAGTTAACCCACTGTTCCTAGACCAGTTAACCCCACTGTTCCTAGACCAGTTAACCCCACTGTTCCTAGACCAGTTAACCCCACTGTTCCTAGACCAGTTAACCCCACTGTTCCTAGACCAGTTAACCCCACTGTTCCTAGACCAGTTAACCCACTGTTCCTAGACCAGTTAACCCCACTGTTCCTAGACCAGTTTAACCCACTGTTCCTAGACCAGTTTAACCCACTGTTCCTAGACCAGTTTAACCCACTGTTCCTAGACCAGTTTAACCCACTGTTCCTAGACCAGTTTAACCCACTGTTCCTAGACCAGTTTAACCTACTGTTCCTAGACCAGTTTAACCCACTGTTCCTAGACCAGTTTAACCCACTGTTCCTAGACCAGTTTAACCCACTGTTCCTAGACCAGTTTAACCCACTGTTCCTAGACCAGTTAACCCACTGTTCCTAGACCAGTTTAACCCACTGTTCCTAGACCAGTTAACCCACTGTTCCTAGACCAGTTAACCCACTGTTCCTAGACCAGTTAACCCACTGTTCCTAGACCAGTTAACCCACTGTTCCTAGACCAGTTTAACCCACTGTTCCTAGACCAGTTTAACCCACTGTTCCTAGACCAGTTTAACCCACTGTTCCTAGACCAGTTTAACCCACTGTTCCTAGACCAGTTTAACCCACTGTTCCTAGACCAGTTTAACCCACTGTTCCTAGACCAGTTTAACCCACTGTTCCTAGACCAGTTTAACCCACTGTTCCTAGACCAGTTTAACCCACTGTTCCTAGACCAGTTAACCCACTGTTCCTAGACCGGTTTAACCCACTGTTCCTAGACCAGTTTAACCCACTGTTCCTAGACCAGTTTAACCCACTGTTCCTAGACCAGTTAACCCACTGTTCCTAGGCCAGTTTAACCCACTGTTCCTAGACCAGTTTAACCCACTGCTCCTAGACCAGTTAACCCACTGTGAAAATAAGAATGTGTTTTTAACTGACTTGCCTAGTTACATTTTTTTATACCCTTTACTTTGTTGAAGCATTTTTGGCGGCGATTACCGCCTCGAGTCTTCTTGGGTATGACGCCACAAGCTTGGCACACCTGTATTTGGGGAGTTTCAGCCGCTGAAAAACATCCCCACAGCATGATGCAGACATCACCATGCTTCACCGTAGGGATAGTGACAGGTTTCCTCCAGAAATGACGCTTGGCATTCAGGCCACAAAGTTCAATCTTGGTTTCATCAGAGCAGAGAATCTTGTTTCTCCATGGTCTGAGAGTCCTTTAGGTGCCTTTTGGCAAACTCCAAGCGGCCTGTTATGTGCCTTTTACTGAGGAGTGGATTCCTTCTGGCCACTCTACCATAAAGGCCTGATTGGTGGAGTGCGGCAGAGATGGTTGTCCTTCTGGAAGGTTCTCCCATCTCCACAAATAAACTCTGGAGCTCTGTCAGAGTGACCATCGGTTGGTTGCCAGTTCTAGGAAGAGTTCATGGCTTGGTTTTTGCTTGGACATGCACTGTCAACTGTGGGACCTTATTTAGACAGGTGTGTGCCTTTCCAAATCATGTCTAATCAATTTAATTTACCACAGGTGGACTCCAATGAAGTTGTAGAAACATCTCAACTATGATCAACGGAAACAGGATGCACCGGAGCTCAATTTCTAGTCTCATAGCAAAGGGTCTGAATACTTATGTAAATAAGGTATTTTTTTAATTTTATTTTTATAAACCTGTCATCTCTTTGTTAGTGTAGATTTATGAGGAAATACATGAATTGAATCCATTTTAAAGGTTGTAACGTGACAAAATGTAGAAAAGGGCGAAGGGGTCTGAATACTTTCCGAATGCACCGTACATAGAATCACAATATGTATTGAATCGTGTCATTGGATCTCAAACCTCTCCTCGGGGGACCCCCAGTCGTTACAGTTTGTTATCTATTCCAGAGCAAGTACACCTGATTCAAACTTGTCAACTAATCAAGGCCTTGATTAGATTAATCCGGGAAACTAGTTCAAGGCTACAACAAAATGGTGAAACTGAGGGTTCCAGAGAAGTGTTTTTTTTTTACGTATTGACTTAAGTAATGTGATAAAATACCCTGCCAACTCCCAACCCTACCGGTGTCTGGGGCTTGTCGTCGGGGGTGCAGGGCATGGACAGAACGTGGCTGAGGCTCTGTGGGTGTATCTGGTTCTGAGCCAGGCAGGGCAGACTGCGACGCGATGGCTTCAGCGTCTTCTCCTTCAAGATCTCACTGATGCTTGTGTGCATGCCTGGAGGAGGGATGGGGGGGTGGGGAGAGGAGGAGAGAGGGGGGAGATGTAGAGGAGGAGGAGAGAGGGGGGATGTATAGGAGGAGGAGAGAGAGGGGTGGGGAGAGGAGGAGAGAGGGGGGATGTAGAGGAGGAGGAGAGGGGTGGGGAGAGGAGGAGAGAGAGAGGGGGGGGGGGGGGGGGGGGGTGTGGAGGAAAATGTCCAATACAACATACTGTACGTTGGTAAAATCGTTATCAACCTACTTTGCAAAAAATATATACATTTTCGTGTGCAGATGAAACCCAGATTAGCATTGTATAATTGATTAATTTATGCATACACTTTGCTGTCTCTGAAAAATGTTGGCTAAAGATTTTAAAATGTAATGATATTGAACTCAAAAGCATGCATCTACTAGTGCACGCACCCACACATGCACACACAGCCAAACCCCCAAAACTGCAGTGCTGCCTACTGCTCAGAGCCCAGACGGAGGTGATGCCCCAGAGCTTCTCTCCGCAGAAGCGGTTTCTAAGCAATCAATGCAGTTTCTCTCTCTCTGCTTGGCAACATATCAAAGAACACAGGCTACGTCCCAAAATGGCACCTGATTCCCTGATTAGTGCTTAGGGTGCCATTTACGACTCACTCCATCTGTTAGGTTCACAGAGGGGTGTTCAGGCGTCATTAGTGACATAAGCTAAATGTCTAGGTACTAAAACTAAAATCTTAACTTCAGTTGATATTTGCATTTCTTTTAAATTAGAGCTTTAAAAAAAAACACTCAAAGCCTCTAAGCCCCCCCAAGACATTTCACACATTTGTTGTAAATCTGAAAGGAGAAAGAAAGGCGGAGGGGTTTGTTTTAGCGTTGTCT
This sequence comes from Oncorhynchus clarkii lewisi, assembly GCF_045791955.1. Lineage (NCBI taxonomy): Eukaryota > Metazoa > Chordata > Actinopteri > Salmoniformes > Salmonidae > Oncorhynchus > Oncorhynchus clarkii. The sequence goes on from NC_092148.1 coordinate 94,221,568, forward strand.
CATCACACCAGAATTTGGGCTTCGTTACGGATATACCAGGTTTAGTATCACGATACCATCATGATACTCGATAACAAAACGACACCACGGTGTATTAGCCAGTCACAGAATGGCACTTGATCCAGACAGATCTGATGAGTTCAATATCACTACATTTGAAATTAATTGAATTAATCAATTAGACAACCATATAATCAATTAGATTTAAAAAAAAAAAAAAATTTACCAATCGAACTAAACAACATAACGGTAAACATTTATTTGAATGGTACATTTCTATTGATAAACTGGCTAAATCAATACCTCATTGTCACGCTGGTATAAATGAGTCGGGAGACAGAAACAGGAATGCGTAATATATATTTTTATTTATTTATTGTAACCAAATTACGGGGTGTCGTGTAATGGACGAAGAACAAACAAACTCTATACAAAACACAGGGTTGAAACCCAAACAAAAGACCAAGGAGTACCTCGAATAAATAACACCCGGGACGAGACCCGTAATCATCTGCGCAATCCGCAAGGGCACGAAAGCCCAAAGCACAGGTACTCACACGCACCAACGGACATTGTAACAATAACGGCCAGCTCAATGGAAACCAAAGGGCGCACTTATACAAGTACTAATCCGTGGGAAATAGGGGACAGGTGTGTGTCAGGAAGGAAGCGAAAAGGTTTTTAGAAATGTTAACAAATGTATTAAAAAAAAATAAAAAAACAGAAATATGGTATTTACATAAGTTTTATTACAAATTCAAAACAGAAATACCTTATTAAAATAAGTATTCAAACCCTTTGCTATGAGACTCGAAATTGAGCTCAGGTGCATCCTGTTTCCATTGATCATCCTTGAGATGCGTCTACAACTTGATTGGAGTTCACCTGTGGTAAATTCAATTGATTGGACATGATTTGGAAAGGCACACACCTGTCTATATAAGGTCCCACAGTTGACAGTGCATGTCAAAGCAGAAGCCAAGCCATGAGGTTGAAGAAATTGTCCGTAGAGTTCAGAGACAGGATTGTGTCGATGCACAGATCTGGGGAAGGGTACCAAAAAATTGCTGCAGCACTGAAGGTCCCCAAGAACACAGTGGCCTCCATCATTCTTAAATGGAAGAAGTTTAGAACCACCAAGACTCTTCCTAGAGCTGGCCGCCCGGCCAAACTGCGCAATCGTGGGAGAAAGGACTTGGTCAGGGGGCTATCCAAGACCGGATGGTCACTCTCACAGAGCTCTAGAGTTCCTCTGTGGAGATGGGAGAACCTTCCAGAAGGACAACCATCTATGCAGGACTCCACCAAACAGGCCTTTATGGTAGAGTGACCAGACAGAAGCCACTCTTCAGGCACATCACAGCCCGCTTGGAGTTGGCAAAAAAAGGCACCTAAAGACTGACCATGAGAAACAAGATTCTCTGGTCTGATGAAACCAAGATTATATCTGGAGGAAACCTGGCAACGTCCCTACGGCTGTAATCGCTGCCAAAGATGCTTCAACAAAGTACTGAGTAAAGGGTCTGAATACTTATGTAAATGTCATATTTCAGTTTTTTTTTTTTTATTAGCAAAAAAAACAACACATATTTTTGCTTTGTTATTATGAGGGTAAGTAAACTGACAAAATGTGGGAAAAGTCAAGGGTTCTGAATAGTGTGTATCTGTCAAAAGTTCGGACACACCTACTCATTCAAGGGTTTTTCTTTATTTGTACAATGTTTTGCATTGTAAAATTAATAGTGAAGACATCCAAACTATGAAATAACACATATGGAATCATGTAGTAACCCCCCAAAAAAAAGTGTGAAACAAATCAAAAATATATTTTATATTTGACTTTTCTTCAAAGTAGCCACCCTTTGTCTTCATGGCAGATTTGCACAATCTTGGCATGGAGGCTGTTATAGCAGCAAAGGGGAGGCCCAACTCCATATTAATGCCCTTCATTGTGGAATGAGATGTTCCGACAAGCATATACTTTTGGCCATGTAGTGTAATTTAAAAAAATATATAGAGAGGGGGATTGAAAATGATGCAGATAATGAAGTTGATGGAAGCTACTATCTGCAGTATAGAAGCTGATCTACTCCCTGAGAATAAACTGGAGCTAATTATCACACAACACTGAGTCATGTAATTACCAGGTCGGTAACAGATTGTAAAGCCAAAAGAACACTAGGCACACTGTGTACATCGGTTCAGTGTAAAGACATACAGACGGCAGACCACACCAACTACACCCATCGGTTCAGTGTAAAGACATACAGACGGCAGACCACACCGACTACACCCATCGGTTCAGTGTAAAGACATACAGACGGCAGACCACACCGACTACACCCATCGGTTCAGTGTAAAGACATACAGACGGCAGACCACACCAACTACACCCATCGGTTCAGTGTAAAGACATACAGACGGCAGACCACACCAACTACACCCATCGGTTCAGTGTAAAGACATACAGACCACACCAACTACACCCATCGGTTCAGTGTAAAGACATACAGACGGCAGACCACACCAACTACACCCATCGGTTCAGTGTAAAGACATACAGACGGCAGACCACACCAACTACACCCATCGGTTCAGTGTAAAGACATACAGACGGCAGACCACACCAACTACACCCATCTGTTCAGTGTAAAGACATACAGACGGCAGACCACACCAACTACACCCATCGGTTCATTGTAAAGACATACAGACGGCAGACCACACCAACTACACCCATCGGTTCAGTGTAAAGACATACAGACGGCAGACCACACCAACTACACCCATCGGTTCAGTGTAAAGACATACAGACGGCAGACCACACCAACTACACCCATCGGTTCAGTGTAAAGACATACAGACGGCAGACCACACCAACTACACCCATCTGTTCATTGTAAAGACATACAGACAGCAGACCACACCAACTACACCCATCTGTTCATTGTAAAGACATACAGACCACACCGACTACACCCATCTGTATTTCTCTCCATCTGATGTCTCTCTCTCAACCATCTGTCTAGTTGTAGTTACATAACAGCACAGGTGGCCCGCTGTGATACTGACTGCGTTTCTGATCCCCTTCCTTAAAATATATATATATATATGTATCTGTGACCAACACATTAGGGAATAATATTCATTTCAACTGACTGATTTCCTTAAATTAACTGTAACTCAGTCAAATCTTTTGAAATTGTTGCATGTTGCGTTTTATATTTTTGTTAAGTGTGTGTTTGTGCACATGGAAGTCAGGGATTTATGTTTACTATAGGTTTATACAAAATGTGTGAGGGGCGGCAGGTGGCCTAGTGGTTAGAGTGGAGGGGCGGCAGGTAGACTAGTGGTTAGAGTGGAGGGGTGGCAGGGTAACCTAGTGGTTAGAGTGGAGGGGTGGCAGGTAGCCTAGTGGTTAGAGTGGAGGGGTGGCAGGTAGCCTAGTGGTTAGAGTGGAGGGGCGGCAGGTGGCCTAGTGGTTAGAGTGGAGGGGTGGCAGGGTAACCTAGTGGTTAGAGTGGAGGGGTGGCAGGTAGCCTAGTGGTTAGAGTGGAGGGGTGGCAGGTAGCCTAGTGGTTAGAGTGGAGGGGCGGCAGGTGGCCTAGTGGTTAGAGTGGAGGGGTGGCAGGGTAACCTAGTGGTTAGAGTGGAGGGGTGGCAGGTAGCCTAGTGGTTAGAGTGGAGGGGTGGCAGGTAGCCTAGTGGTTAGAGTGGAGGGGCGGCAGGTGGCCTAGTGGTTAGAGTGGAGGGGCGGCAGGGTAACCTAGTGGTTAGAGTGGAGGGGTGGCAGGTAGCCTAGTGGTTAGAGTGGAGGGGCGGCAGGTAGTCTAGTGGTTAGAGTGGAGGGGAGGCAGGTAGTCTAGTGGTTAGAGTGGAGGGGCGGCAGGTAGTCTAGTGGTTAGAGTGGAGGGGAGGCAGGTAGTCTAGTGGTTAGAGTGGAGGGGTGGCAGGTGGCCTAGTGGTTAGAGTGGAGGGGTGGCAGGGTAACCTAGTGGTTAGAGTGGAGGGGTGGCAGGTAGCCTAGTGGTTAGAGTGGAGGGGTGGCAGGTAGCCTAGTGGTTAGAGTGGAGGGGTGGCAGGTAGTCTAGTGGTTAGAGTGGAGGGGCGGCAGGTAGGCTAGTGGTTAGAGTGGAGGGGCGGCAGGTGGCCTTGTGGTTAGAGTGGAGGGGCGGCAGGTAGCCTAGTGGTTAGAGTGGAGGGGTGGCAGGTAGCCTAGTGGTTAGAGTGGAGGGGTGGCAGGTGGCCTAGTGGTTAGAGTGGAGGGGCGGCAGGTAGCCTAGTGGTTAGAGTGGAGGGGTGGCAGGGTAACCTAGTGGTTAGAGTGGAGGGGTGGCAGGGTAACCTAGTGGTTAGAGTGGAGGGGTGGCAGGTAGCCTAGTGGTTAGAGTGGAGGGGTGGCAGGTGGCCTAGTGGTTAGAGTGGAGGGGCGGCAGGTGGCCTAGTGGTTAGAGTGGAGGGGTGGCAGGGTAACCTAGTGGTTAGAGTGGAGGGGTGGCAGGTAGCCTAGTGGTTAGAGTGGAGGGGTGGCAGGTAGCCTAGTGGTTAGAGTGGAGGGGCGGCAGGTGGCCTAGTGGTTAGAGTGGAGGGGCGGCAGGGTAACCTAGTGGTTAGAGTGGAGGGGTGGCAGGTAGCCTAGTGGTTAGAGTGGAGGGGCGGCAGGTAGTCTAGTGGTTAGAGTGGAGGGGAGGCAGGTAGTCTAGTGGTTAGAGTGGAGGGGCGGCAGGTAGTCTAGTGGTTAGAGTGGAGGGGAGGCAGGGTAACCTAGTGGTTAGAGTGGAGGGGTGGCAGGTGGCCTAGTGGTTAGAGTGGAGGGGTGGCAGGGTAACCTAGTGGTTAGAGTGGAGGGGTGGCAGGTAGCCTAGTGGTTAGAGTGGAGGGGTGGCAAGTAGCCTAGTGGTTAGAGTGGAGGGGTGGCAGGTAGTCTAGTGGTTAGAGTGGAGGGGCGGCAGGTAGGCTAGTGGTTAGAGTGGAGGGGCGGCAGGTGGCCTAGTGGTTAGAGTGGAGGGGCGGCAGGTAGCCTAGTGGTTAGAGTGGAGGGGTGGCAGGTAGCCTAGTGGTTAGAGTGGAGGGGTGGCAGGTGGCCTAGTGGTTAGAGTGGAGGGGCGGCAGGTGGCCTAGTGGTTAGAGTGGAGGGGCGGCAGGTGGCTCTAGTGGTTAGAGTGGAGGGGCAGGCAGGTAGTCTAGTTGTTAGAGTGGAGGGGCGGCAGGTAGCCTAGTGGTTAGAGTGGAGGGGCGGCAGGTAGCCTAGTGGTTAGAGTGGAGGGGTGGCAGGTAGCCTAGTGGTTAGAGTGGAGGGGGGGCAGGTAGTCTAGTGGTTAGAGTGGGGGAGCGGCAGGTAGCCTAGTGGTTAGAACGTTGGGCCAGTAACCGAAAGGTTGCTAGATTGAATCCCCCCGAGCTGACAAGGTACAGATCTGTCCCCTGTTCTGCCCCCTGAACAAGGCAGTTAACCCACTGTTCCTAGGCCGTCATTGTAAATAAGAATTTGTTCTTAACTGACTTGCCTAGTTAAATAAAAGCTTTTTTTTTTAAAGTGACAAATTAAATGGCATTTACCTGACTAAAATTATTAAGAATCATTATTCAAATGCCAAAAATAGGACTGAGACTTAATGACATGTTAGTTAACATTAATAAGACTGGGCTAAATCTAAGAAAAAGTGTCCAAATTAACACGGCCTCATCCATAGTGCACCCATCATCCCCTCAACACCACAGCAGCTTATTCGCCACATAAAAACACCATATGGTATGAGGGAGTGAGGAACTCAGGACTACCGTGTGTTTATCATAAAATATAAATCAAGTCTGCCAATGTGTCAGCAGAGATGGGCAGCCTGTCTTAGGAGAATGGAGGTAAGGGATGGTTTGACTGGCTTCAATGTGCCACATCGGCTGTCATGACAACACCATGGTGCAGGACTACTGGGAATCAGTATAACATGGTACAGGACTACTGGGAATCAGCATAACAACATAACAGGGTACAGGTCTACTGGGAATCAGCATAACATGGTACAGGACTACTGGGAATCAACATAACATGGTGCAGGACTACTGGGAATCAGCATAACATGGTACAGGACTACTGGGAATCAACATAACATGGTGCAGGACTACTGGGAATCAGCATAACAACATAACAGTACAGGACTACTGGGAATCAGCATAACATGGTGCAGGACTACTGGGAATCAGCATAACATGGTACAGGACTACTGGGAATCAGTATAACAACATAACAGTACAGGACTACTGGGAATCAGCATAACATGGTACAGGACTACTGGGAATCAGTATAACAACATAACAGTACAGGACTACTGGGAATCAGCATAACATGGTACAGGACTACTGGGAATCAGCATAACAACATAACAGGGTACAGGTCTACTGGGAATCAGCATAACATGGTACAGGACTACTGGGAATCAACATAACATGGTGCAGGACTACTGGGAATCAGCATAACATGGTACAGGACTACTGGGAATCAACATAACATGGTGCAGGACTACTGGGAATCAGCATAACATGGTGCAGGACTACTGGGAATCAGCATAACATGGTACAGGACTACTGGGAATCAGTATAACAACATAACAGTACAGGACTACTGGGAATCAGCATAACATGGTACAGGACTACTGGGAATCAGTATAACAACATAACAGTACAGGACTACTGGGAATCAGCATAACATGGTACAGGACTACTGGGAATCAGCATAACATGGTACAGGACTACTGGGAATCAGTATAACAACATAACAGTACAGGACTACTGGGAATCAGCATAACATGGTACAGGACTACTGGGAATCAGTATAACAACATAACAGTACAGGACTACTGGGAATCAGCATAACATGGTACAGGACTACTGGGAATCAGCATAACATGGTACAGGACTACTGGGAATAAGCATAACATGGTGCAGGACTACTGGGAAGCAGCATAACATGGTGCAGGACTACTGGGAATCAGCATAACATGGTACAGGACTACTGGGAATCAGCATAACATGGTACAGGACTACTGGGAATCAGTATAACAACATAACAGTACAGGACTACTGGGAATCAGCATAACATGGTACAGGACTACTGGGAATCAGCATAACATGGTGCAGGACTACTGGGAATCAGCATAACATGGTGCAGGACTACTGGGAATCAGCATAACATGGTACAGGACTACTGGGAATCAGTATAACAACATAACATGGTACAGGACTACTGGGAATCAGCATAACATGGTGCAGGACTACTGGGAATCAGCATAACATGGTACAGGACTACTGGGAATCAGCATAACAACATAACAGTACAGGACTACTGGGAATCAGCATAACATGGTGCAGGACTACTGGGAATCAGCATAACATGGTACAGGACTACTGGGAATCAGTATAACAACATAACAGTACAGGACTACTGGGAATCAGCATAACATGGTACAGGACTACTGGGAATCAGTATAACAACATAACAGTACAGGACTACTGGGAATCAGCATAACATGGTACAGGACTACTGGGAATCAGCATAACATGGTGCAGGACTACTGGGAATCAGCATAACATGGTGCAGGACTACTGGGAATCAGCATAACATGGTACAGGACTACTGGGAATCAGCATAACATGGTACAGGACTACTGGGAATCAGTATAACAACATAACAGTACAGGACTACTGGGAATCAGCATAACATGGTACAGGACTACTGGGAATCAGCATAACATGGTGCAGGACTACTGGGAATCAGCATAACATGGTGCAGGACTACTGGGAATCAGCATAACATGGTACAGGACTACTGGGAATCAGTATAACAACATAACATGGTACAGGACTACTGGGAATCAGCATAACATGGTGCAGGACTACTGGGAATCAGCATAACATGGTACAGGACTACTGGGAATCAGCATAACAACATAACAGTACAGGACTACTGGGAATCAGCATAACAACATAACAGTACAGGACTACTGGGAATCAGTATAACATGATACAGGACTACTGGGAATCAACATAACAGTACAGAACTACTGGGAATCAGCATAACATGGTGCAGGACTACTGGGAATCAGCATAACACCATAACAGTACAGGACTACTGGGAATCAGTATAACAACATAACAGGGTACAGGACTACTGGGAATCAGCATAACAACATAACAGTACAGGACTACTGGGAATCAGCATAACAACATAACAGTACAGGACTACTGGGAATCAGCATAACATGGTACAGGACTACTGGGAATCAGTATAACAACATAACAGGGTACAGGACTACTGGGAATCAGCATAACATGGTGCAGTACTACTGGGAATCAGCATAACAACATAACAGTACAGGACTACTGGGAATCAGAGAACAACATAACAGTACAGGACTACTGGGAATCAACATAACAGTACAGGACTACTGGGAATCAACATAACAACATAACAGGGTACAGGACTACTGGGAATCAGCATAACAACATAACAGGGTACAGGACTACTGGGAATCAGCATATCAACATAACAGGGTACAGGACTACTGGGAATCAGCATAACAACATAACAGGGTACAGGACTACTGGGAATCAGCATAACAACATAACAGTACAGGACTACTGGGAATCAGCATAACAACATAACAGGGTACAGGACTACTGGGAATCAGCATAACAACATAACAGTACAGGACTACTGTGAATCAGCATAACAACATAACAGGGTCCAGGACTACTGGGAATCAGCATGACAACATAACAGTACAGGACTACTGGGAATCAGCATAACAACATAACAGTACAGGACTACTGGGAATCAGCATAACAACATAACAGGGTACAGGACTACTGGGAATCAGTATAACATGGTGCAGGACTACTGGGAATCAGCATAACATGGTACAGGACTACTGGGAATCAGCATAACATGGTGCAGGACTACTGGGAATCAGCATAACATGGTGCAGGACTACTGGGAATCCGCATAACATGGTACAGGACTACTGGGAATCAGCATAACATGGTACAGGACTACTGGGAATCAGCATAACATGGTGCAGGACTACTGGGAATCAGCATAACATGGTACAGGACTACTGGGAATCAGCATAACAGGGTACAGGACTACTGGGAGTCAGCATAACAACATAACAGTACAGGACTACTGGGAATCAGTATAACATGGTACAGGACTACTGGGAATCAGCATAACAAAATAACAGGGTGCAGGACTACTGGGAATCAGCATAACAACATAACAGTACAGGACTACTGGGAATCAACATAACAACATAACAGGGTACAGGACTACTGGGAATCAGCATATCATGGTGCAGGACTACTGGGAATCAGCATACCAGTACAGGACTACTGGGAATCAGCATAACATGGTACAGGACTACTGGGAATCAGCATAACATGGTACAGGACTACTGGGAATAAGCATAACAACATAACAGGGTGCAGGACTACTGGGAATCAGCATAACATGGTGCAGGACTACTGGGAATCAGCATAACATGGTGCAGGACTACTGGGAATCAACATAACATGGTGCAGGACTACTGGGAATCAGCATAACAACAACAGGGTACAGGACTACTGGGAATCAGCATGACAACATAACAGTACAGGACTACTGGGAATCAGCATGACAACATAACATGGTACAGGACTACTGGGAATCAGCATAACAACAACAGGGTACAGGACTACTGGGAATCAGCATGACAACATAACAGTACAGGACTACTGGGAATCAGCATGACAACATAACAGGGTACAGGACTACTGGGAATCAGTATAACAACATAACAGTACAGGACTACTGGGAATCAGTATAACAACATAACAGTACAGGACTACTGGGAATCAGCATAACAATATAACAATACAGGACTACTGGGAATCAGCATAACAACATAACAGTACAGGACTACTGGGAATCAGCATAACATGGTACAGGACTACTGGGAATCAGCATAACATGGTGCAGGACTACTGGGAATCAGCATAACAACATAACAGTACAGGACTACTGGGAATCAGCATGACAACATAACAGGGTACAGGACTACTGGGAATCAGCATAACATGGTGCAGGACTACTGGGAATCAGCATAACCTGGTGCAGGACTACTGGGAATCAGCATAACAACATAACAGTACAGGACTACTGGGAATCAGCATAACAACAACAGGGTACAGGACTACTGGGAATCAGCATAACAACATAACAGTACAGGACTACTGGGAATCAGCATAACAACAACAGGGTACAGGACTACTGGGAATCAGTATAACAACATAACAGTACAGGACTACTGGGAATCAGTATAACAACATAACAGTACAGGACTACTGGGAATCAGCATAACATGGTACAGGACTACTGGGAATCAGCATAACAACATAACAGGGTACAGGTCTACTGGGAATCAGCATAACAACATAACAGTACAGGACTACTGGGAATCAGCATAACAACATAACAGTTCAGGACTACTGGGAATCAGCATAACAACATAACAGTACAGGACTACTGGGAATCAGCATAACAACATAACAGTTCAGGACTACTGGGAATCAGCATAACAACATAACAGTACAGGACTACTGGGAATCAGCATAACATGGTGCAGGACTACTGGGAATCAGCATAACATGGTACAGGACTACTGGGAATCAGCATAACAACATAACAGTACAGGACTACTGGGAATCAGTATAACAACATAACAGGGTACAGGACTACTGGGAATCAACATTACAGTACAGGACTACACTCTCAGAAAAAAGACTTCCGAAAGGTTTCTGTGGCTGTCTCCACAGTAGAACCCTTTTTGATTCCAGGTAGAACCATTTTTGATTCCAGGTAGAACCCTTTTTGATTCCAGGTAAAACCCCTTATGGAATCGGTTTCAGGGTTCTATCTGGAACCAAAATTGATTTTTCAAAGGGGTTCTCCTATGGGGACAGGCGAATAACCCTTATAAACCATCAGAAATGCCTAGATAATCTTGTTACAGCATACAATTCAGTCATATGCCTGCAGACTGTGATACTACCACTTGGTTCATTCATTTGATTTATTTCACCTTTATTTAACCAGGTGGGCCAGTTGAGAACACCTTTATTTAACCAGGTGGGCCAGTTGAGAACACCTTTATTTAACCAGTGAGGCCAGTTGAGAACAAGTTCTCATTTACAACTGCGACCTGGCCAAGATAAAGCAAAGCAGTGCGACACAAACAACAACACAGAGTTACACATGGAAATGTTTAAAGTTCATGTTTACAGTAAACAAATAAAACAACAAATACTGTATTAGCCTATAATGTGGGCTGGCACAGAACCTTCACATTGCATCATTGCAGCCAAAAGATTCAACATTTTAGACACACACAGGGTATCTCTGATACATTACCACACACACACACACCTAATAAACAACAGCTCCTCATTCCCTACTAAGCACAGAGTTATACTACGTCCTCTCTGCTGAGAGGTTATCAGCCAGATAGATAGAACACTCATTACTACTCAGACAGCACCTGTCAGCCAGATCAATAGAGAGAGACTTATAAACCAATAGATCAATAGAGAGACTTATAGATCAATAGAGAGACTTATAAACCACCAGATCAATAGAGAGACTTATAAACCACCAGATCAATTGAGACACTTATAGATCAATAGAGAGACTTATAGATCAATAGAGAGAGACTTATAGATCAATAGAGAGAGACTTATAGATCAATAGAGAGAGACTTATAAACCAACAGATCAATAGAGAGACGTATAGATCAATAGAGAGACTTATAAACCAACAGATCAATAGAGAGACTTATAGATCAATAGAGAGACTTATAGATCAATAGAGAGAGACTTATAAACCAACAGATCAATAGAGAGACTTATAAACCAATAGATCAATAGAGACTTATAGATCAATAGAAAGAGACTTCTAAACCAACAGATCAATAGAGAGACTTATAGATCAATAGAGAGAGACTTATAGATCAATAGAGAGAGACTTATAGATCAATAGAGAGACGTATAGATCAATAGAAAGAGACTTATAAACCAACAGATCAATAGAGAGACTTATAGATCAATAGAGAGATTTATAGATCAATAGAGAGACTTATAGATCGACAGAGAGACTTATAGATCAATAGAGAGACTTATAAACCAACAGATCAATAGAGAGACTTATAAACCAACAGATCAATAGAGAGACTTATAGATCAATAGAGAGACTTATAGATCAATAGAGAGACGTATAAACCAATAGATCAATAGAGACGTATAGATCAATAGAAAGAGACTTATAAACCAATAGATCAATAGAGACTTATAGATCAATAGAAAGAGACTTATAAACCACCAGATCAATTGAGACACTTATAGATCAATAGAGAGACTTATAGATCAATAGAGAGAGACTTATAGATCAATAGAGAGAGACTTATAGATCAATAGAGAGAGACTTATAAACCAACAGATCAATAGAGAGACGTATAGATCAATAGAGAGACTTATAAACCAACAGATCAATAGAGAGACTTATAGATCAATAGAGAGACTTATAGATCAATAGAGAGAGACTTATAAACCAACAGATCAATAGAGAGACTTATAAACCAATAGATCAATAGAGACTTATAGATCAATAGAAAGAGACTTATAAACCAACAGATCAATAGAGAGACTTATAGATCAATAGAGAGAGACTTATAGATCAATAGAGAGAGACTTATAGATCAATAGAGAGACGTATAGATCAATAGAAAGAGACTTATAAACCAACAGATCAATAGAGAGACTTATAGATCAATAGAGAGATTTATAGATCAATAGAGAGACTTATAGATCGACAGAGAGACTTATAGATCAATAGAGAGACTTATAAACCAACAGATCAATAGAGAGACTTATAAACCAACAGATCAATAGAGAGACTTATAGATCAATAGAGAGACTTATAGATCAATAGAGAGACTTATAAACCAATAGATCAATAGAGACGTATAGATCAATAGAAAGAGACTTATAAACCAATAGATCAATAGAGACTTATAGATCAATAGAAAGAGACTTATAAACCAACAGATCAATAGAGAGACTTATAGATCAATAGAGACTTATAGATCAATAGAGACTTATAGATCAATAGAGAGACTTATAGATCGATAGAGAGACTTATAGATCGATAGAGAGACTTATAGATCGATAGAGATACTTATAGATCGATAGAGATACTTATAGATCGATAGAGAGACTTATAGATCAATAGAGAGACTTATAGATCAATAGAGAGACTTATAAACCAACAGATCAATAGAGAGACTTATAAACCAACAGATCAATAGAGAGACTTATAAACCAACAGATCAATAGAGAGACTTATAAACCAACAGATCAATAGAGAGACTTATAAACCAACAGATCAATAGAGAGACTTATAAACCAATAGAGACTTATAAAACCAAGAGAGAGAGAGCTGTGAGCTGTGTCTGTATAGCACAAGCTTAATCTAGACTGATTTTGGCAGACTCCACTCTTAAATATGGTCAAATGTTACATGTTAAATGCCTATAGGACACTGACAGGCCTGTCACCTGACCAGAGCTCTATGGGGGAAGAGGGTGTCACCTGACCAGAGCTCTATGGGGGAAGAGGGTGTAACCTGACCAGAGCTCTATGGGGGAAGAGGGTGTCACCTGACCAGAGCTCTATGGGGGAAGAGGGTGTCACTTGACTAGAGCTCTATGGGGGAAGAGGGTGTCACCTGACCAGAGCTCTATTGGGGAAGAGGGTGTCACCTGACCAGAGCTCTATGGTGGAAGAGGGTGTCACTTGACCAGAGCTCTATGGGGGAAGAGGGTGTCACCTGACCAGAGCTCTATGGGTGAAGAGGGTGCCATTTGAAGCCTGTGGATGACAACATGCTGTGTGTGGATTTACTATGAGCACCACTCAAGATATTGGCTCTGAATTTTCACAGAGAGGATCTATATTTTAGTTATTTACCAGACACTCCTATCCAGAGAGATTCACACGAACAATTAGGGATAAGTGCCTTGCTCAAAGGGCACATCGACAGATTTTTCCCCCCCCACCTAGTCTGCTCGGGGATTCGAACCAGTGCCCTTTCGGTTATTGCCCAAAACGCTCGTAACCGATAGGCTACCTGTCTAGACCCAGGTAGTGTGCTCCAGTCCCAGGTAGTGCTCTACATAGGGAATAGACTGCCAATGATGATAGGCTATGAAAACAAGTGTGAAACTACCAATCAATGTGTCTGATATATGGACGCACGCAGAATTTAAAAAAAGGGTATTATTTGGGCTTATTTAGCCTGGCTCATCAATATCATGTTGCATCAATAGAAATGTGATTGTTTGTCAAAAGTCAATTCATTTCAATGGTAAAATGACAACAAATGGACAAATATCCTGATATGATTTCAGACTGTAGAGAACCGCCTGCACCGTCTCGGTGTCACCCGTTCCAAGGAATCCCTGTTATCATAGCGCGCGCGCGGAGGGAATGAAGCAGAGGTGCACGCTCGTGACAGCTCGTCATTCAAGAAAAAACAGAATTCCCAAACTAGTAAACAAGGTACAAAAAGTCCACTTCGACCATCACATTAAAAAGTAACACGACTGAATCAAAACGAAACCAACACACTCATAACTACTAACCGTTTTGCTGCTTGAAGGACTGTGTGGATCCCGAGTGATGCACCATAGTACCGTTTGGTTGTTGATAATTATTTCCACCGTAAATTAAATTATACACTCCGTATTCCCGAAAAGCAAGGTTTCCGAATACAATGGGAAACTATGGTGAGATTGCGTAGGTGTTCTGACCGCAGCTATCCATGTCCAGTAACCTACAGTCATCACAGCAAGGCTGAATAAAGCCACGCGGAAACCACATCAACACCTGTACCGATCTCCTCTCCTCCCTCCACATGTGGCTCCACCATCCATGGCTGTTGTCATGGTAACGGACGGGAGGGGAGGTCCCGTGATGGCCCCATGGTCCCTCCTCCCCACCCCCTTTTTCCGCACACAGCGAACCTGGTTCTGAATTTAGGCAACTGCTTCTTCTGTGTAAAACGACCAAATATAAAAAATTAAAAATAATAATAATATCCATTCTCCTTGATAAAATATCATCATGACAAATGGTCATGACAAAGGGTCTACCACCCTCACCACACCAACCAGAACATCGACTAATTGTCTGTCCTGACTGACAGCATTACCTGGGGGTGTCCTGGCTGGCAGCATTACCTGGGGGTGTCCTGGCTGGCAGCATTACCTGGGGGTGTCCTGGCTGGCAGCATTACCTGGGGGGTGTCCTGGCTGGCAGCATTACCTGGGGGGTGTCCTGGCTGGCAGCATTACCTGGGGGTGTTCTGGCTGGCAGCATTACCTGGGGGTGTCCTGGCTGGCAGCATTACCTGGGGGTGTCCTGGCTGGCAGCATTACCTGAGGGTGTCCTGATTGGCAGCATTACCTGGGGGTGTCCTGGCTGGCAGCATTACCTGGGTGTGTCCTGGCTGGCAGCATTACCTGGGTTGTCTTCCGTAGGGTTACTGCTCATGGGACTAGTGAGAGGATGACCAGAGATAGCGAGAGCCTATATGGCTTTGAGGCAGTTACCTGCTGTTATGAAGCCAATGAAAGTCTTTAGACAGGAAGAGAGATAGATGCTCCCCATCTCATCCCATTGGGCTCTGCTACACCTGGAGTTTCCACAGGCACGCTAAACCAGGTCAGGCAGGTCAGACAGGTTAAACCAGGTTAGACAGGTCAGGCAGGCTAAACCAGGTTAGACAGGTTAGGCAGGCTAAACCAGGTTAGACAAGCTAAACCAGGTTAGGCAGGTCAGACAGGTTAAACCAGGTTAGACAGGTCAGGCAGACTAAACCAGGTTAGACAGGTCAGGCAGGCTAAACCAGGTTAGACAGGCTAAACCAAGTTAGACTGGTCAGGCAGGTCAGACAGGTTAAACCAGGTTAGACAGGTCCGGCAGGCTAAACCAGGTTAGACAGGCTAAACCAGGTTAGACAAGCTAAACCAGGTTAGACAAGCTAAACCAGGTTAGACTGGTCAGGCAGGTTAAACAGAGGCATTAGAGGCTGGTTATGAGGCTGTGAGAAGAAACTGCCATGCAATCAATACTGTCTCGGCTGGACTAAGGCTGCCTTCTCCTGGTGGTGCTGCCATACTCTTCCTGCCGAGGGGATCCTAGTGAGAGGAGAGAACACATAGGAATAGAATATATTCATTCTCATGGACTAGATTCTACGATTCTATTCCTTCTCATGGACTAGATTCTACGATTCTATTCCTTCTCATGGACTAGATTCTACGATTCTATTCATTCTCATGGACTAGATTCTACGATTCTATTCCTTCTCATGGACTAGATTCTACGATTCTATTCATTCTCATGGACTAGATTCTACGATTCTATTCATTCTAATGGACTAGATTCTACGATTCTATTCCTTCTCATGGACTAGATTCTACGATTCTATTCATTCTCATGGACTACATTCTACGATTCTATTCCTTCTCATGGACTAGATTCTACGATTCTATTCATTCTCATGGACTAGATTCTACGATTCTATTCATTCTAATGGACTAGATTCTACGATTCTATTCATTCTCATGGACTAGATTATATTATTATATTCTATACTAGATTCTACGATTCTATTCATTCTAATGGACTAGATTATATTATTCTATTCTATACTAGATTCTACAATTCTATTCATTCTCATGGACTAGATTATATTATTCTATTCTATACTAGATTCTACGATTCTATTCATTCTCATGGACTAGATTATATGATTCTATTCATTCTCATGGACTAGATTATATGATTCTATTCATTCTCATGGACTAGATTATATTATTCTATTCATTCTCATGGACTGGATTCTATGAATCTATATTCTAGATACCTAGACCGATGTTAATTCTACGTGTACAGGAGAGACTCCTGGTTTGTATAAAAATAAAAAAAACACCGGATAGAGGAAGAGCTTTGGCGTCACACTGTGATATCTTATGAATCCTAGAGTTCACATCCTGAGTCATGTACAAGAACAGCTGCTCTAAAATGTTTCTCTAGTGTTTCATAACAAGGGATGGATCAAAATGGACAGAATGGGAACCTGGACGAGGTTCCCAGTCACGGGTAAGGTTTAGTATTTATGTTATTAACCTAGTCCAGAGGAGGGTCATGTCATTTATAATTGATGAAATTTGTAATTGATGAAATGTCAATATTTCTCAGTTTTAGAATTAGTGTCTTATTTGGCTATATGCAGAGTGTACAAAACATTAAATAACACCTCTCTAATATTGAGTTGCACCTCCTTTTGCCCTCAGAACAGCCTCAATTCGTCGGCCGTTGGACTCTACAAGGTGTTGAAAGCGTTCCACAGGGATGCTGGTCCATGTTGACTCCAATGATTCACACATTTGTGTCAAGTTGGCTGGATGTCCTTTGGGTGGTGGACCATTCTTTATACACACGGGAAACTGTTAAGTGTGAAAAACCCAGCAGCGTTGCAGTTCTTGACACAAACCAGTGCACCTGGCATCTACTACCAAACCCCTGTTCAAAGGCACTTCAATCTTTTGTCTTGCCCACTCACCCTCCGAATGGCAGATACACAATCCATGTCTCAATTATCTCAAGGCTTGAAAATTATTCTTTAACCCGTCTCCTCCCCTTCATCTACACTGATTGAAGTGGATTTAACAGGTGACATCAATAAGGGATCATAGCTTTCACCTGGATTCATCTGGTCTGTCTAGGACTAGGTCATGGAAATAGCAGGTGTTCCTAATGTTTCGTTCCTGTGTCTCTGCTGGGCGTGCAATATCAATAGGCTATTTAGTGTGGTCTCGATCAAATGATCCATAGGCTATAGGCTATGGGTGGGCAACTCCAGTCCTCCAGGGCCTGATTGGTGTCACACTTTCTCTCCCAGCAAACACAGCTGATGAATCAAATTACATTCTAAACTGAAGATCAGGTGATTATTGGAGTCAGGTGTGTGAGCTGGGTGCAATACTGTGCCACCAATCAGGCCCTCAAGGGCTGGAATTGCCCACACCTGACATATAGGATATAGGCTATGAAGTGCATGCTGGGAGAAGCACAGAGCATAGTTAGTTATATTTATAAGATAGCTGCTGGGATGGTGTAAATTAAACTAGTCTGCATTACACACTGCAATGGATATTCCCACCCTGAGCATCGCTCTTGCTGATCAAACCGTTTTTTGTGTGTGCTGCCTAACTAATTCTGTGCTGTGAAAAGGCTATAGTGGCAGTTCAGGAGGAGAGCCAAAGAATTATTCAGAAAATACATTTGATTAGGTCTAGTCCCCCCAAAAATATGCAATATCTTGCAGGCATAGCATATAGCCTGTGTTCTGTTTAGTTTGAGAAGGAGAGTGCGAAGATGAGAAGAGGGACCGGATGTCAACCCACAGTTTCATCAGCTGTCCGTGTGGCTGGTCTCAGACAATCCCACAGGTGAAGAAGCCGGATGTGGAGGTCCTGGCTGGCGTGGTCCCACATGGTCTGAGGTGAAGAAGCCGGATGTGGAGGTCCTGGGCTAGCGTGGTCACACGTGGTCTGAGGTTGTGAGGCCAGTTGGACGTACTGCTAAATTCAATAAAACAGCTTATGGTAGAGAAATTAAAATTCTGGTGGACATTCCTGCAGTCAGCATGTCAATTCAACAGCTCTGGTGGACATTCCTGCAGTCAGCATGTCAATTGCCCACTGCCTTGAAACTTGATACCTCTGTGGCATTGTGTTGTTGTGAGAAAAAATTGCACATTTTAGAGTGGCCTTAGATTGTCCCCAGAACAAGGTGTGTAATGATCATGCTGTTTAATCAGCTTCCTGAGATGCTCACTGACAGGGATGTAAACAAATATGTGCACAAAATAAAAATAAAAATATATTTTTTAAAGCTTTTTGTGCGTATGGAACAGTTCTGGGATCTTTCATTTCATTTCATGAAACATGTTAATGTTGCGTTTATATTTTTGTATATTTAGACTTTACTAACAACAAGAGGGATTTGCGTTGGAGCCTATTTCTTCCTATTTAAGAAATAAATATTTTTTTGACGGACAAAATTATGCTATTGGCTGCTACGGTATACAGTGCATTCAGGAAGTATTCACACCTCTTGACTTTTTCCACATTTTGTTGTGTTAGTGCCTCGATTTAAAATGGATTAAATGCCTTCAAACAATAACCCATAATGTCTAAGTGGAATTATGTTTTTTACAAATCAGTAAGTATTCAACTCCTTTGTTATGGCAATCCTAAATAAGTTCAGGAGTATCAATGTGCTTAACAAGTCACATAATAAGTCACATGAACTCACTCTGTGTGCAATAATAAGTGTTTAACAGGATTGTTAATGACTACTTCATCTCTGTACTCCACACAAACAATTATCTGTAAGGTCCCACAGTCGAGCAGTGCATTTCAAACACAGATTCAACCACAAAGAACACAGAGATTTTCCAATGCCTCGCAAAGAAGGGCACCTATCGATTAAAATTTAAAAAAAGCAGACATTGAATATCTCTTTGACCATGGTGAAGTTATTAATTACACTTTGGATGGTGTATCAATACACCCAGTCACTACAAAGATACAGGCATCCTTCCTAACTCAGCTGCCAGAGAGGAAGGAAACCTCTCAGGAATTTCACCAGGAAGGCAATGGTGACTTTAAAACAGTTAGAGTTTAATGGCTGTGATGGGAGGAAACTGAGGATGGATAAACAACATTGTAGTTACTCCACAATACTAACCTAACTGACAGAGTGAAAAGGAGGAAACCTTTACAGGATAAAAACATTCGCGCATCCTGTTTGCAGCAAGGCACTAAAGTAATACTGCAGAAAATGTAGCAAAGCAATTGGCTTTTGATCCTGAATACAAAGTGTTATGTTTGGGGAAAATCCAAAACACATTACTGAGAACCACTCTCCATGTTTTCAAGCATTATGGTGGTTACATCATGTTATGGGTATGCTTGTAACTGGGGAGCTTTTCAGGATAAATAAGAAACAGAATAGAACTAAGTACAGAGAAAAAGCTGGTTCAGTCTGTTATCCACTAGACACTGGGAGATGAATTCACCTTTCAGCAGGACAATAACCTACAACTCAAGGCCAAATCGACACTAGATTTGGTTACCAAGAAGACAGTATGTTTCTGAGTGGCCAAGTTACAGTTTAGACTTAAATCTGCTTGAAAATCTATGGCAAGACTGGAAAATGGTTGTCTAGACATGATTCCCAATATCTTGACAGAGCTTGGCTAATTTTGAAAAGAATAAAGAACACAGAGGTGCAGAGCTCGTAGAGACTTACCCAGAAACACTCACGGCTGTAATCGCAGCCAAAGAGCAATTATCAACAACCTATTTGAAAGAGCATGACATTTTTTTAAAGATTAAATGTGCAAATATTGTACAATCCAGGTGAGCAAAGCCCTTAAGAGACTTAAAACATGTTAGCATCTCCTTTGACAGTGATTACAGATGTGAGTCTTTCTGGTTAACTCTCAGGGGTGTGAATACTTACGTAAATTAGATATGGTTTTTTTCATTTCCAATACATTTGCAAATATTTCTAAAAACATGTTTTCAGTTCGACACTGTTAAGTTAAAAATCAGGACTGGAATTGAGGGGTGTGTTATATCAGGACTTGAGGGGTATGTTATAGACCTACAGTACCTGAATTAAAGACAAAAAGCACAGGCCTACCCATTGTTAGGTTAAGATTTTGAAGAAAATAAAACGGATCTGATTATATAAAATTATCTATAAATGCGACTCCAATGCATATCATTGTTTCTATCATGACACAAGGCGAGACCCAGATGCAGACACAGGAGGCAGATGGTTGGAGTCTTACAATATGTATTCATCCAATAGGAGTCTTACAATATGTATTCATCCAATAGGAGTCTTACAATATGTATTCATCCAATAGGAGTCTTACAATATGTATTCATCCAATGGGAGTCTTACAATATGTATCCATCCAATAGGAGTCTTACAATATGTATCCATCCAATAGGAGTCTTACAATATGTATCCATCCAATAGGAGAAGGCAAGATAATGGTCGTGGACAGGCAAAAGGGTCAAAACCAGTTCAGAGTCCAAAAGGTTGTAACGGCTTTCCTCCTGGGAAGGAGAGGAGGACCAAAATGCAGCGTGGTTATAGTTCATGTTTTTTTTTAATAAGAAAACTCAACATGAACATAATACAAAACAATGAACGTAGCAAAACCGAAACAGCCCTATCTGGTGCAACAAACACAAAGACAGGAAACAGCCCTATCTGGTGCAACAAACACAAAGACAGGAAACAGTCCTATCTGGTGCAACAAACACAAAGACAGGAGACAGTCCTATCTGGTGCAACAAACACAAAGACAGGAGACAGTCCTATCTGGTGCTACAAACACAAAGACAGGAAACAACCACCCACAAAACCCAACACAAAACAGGCTACCTAAATATGGTTCCCAATCAGAGACAATGACTAACACCTGCCTCTGATTGAGAACCATATCAGGCCCAAACACAGACACAGACAAACTAGACATCCAACATAGAATGCCCACTCAGATAACACCCTGACCTAACAAAACATAGAAACATGCAAAGGAAACTATGGTCAGGGTGTGACAAAGGTACCGAAGGGTATGCAGAATCAAGGTCAGGGCATGCAGGACGATCAGGCAGGATGCTCAGGCAAGCGGGAAAGTAGTCCAGAGTCAGGCAGGGGTCAAAACCGGGAAGACTAGCAAAAAGAGAATATCAAAAGGAGAACGGGAAAAACACGCTGGTTGACTTGACTATACAAGATGAACTGGCACAGAGAGACAGGAAACACAGGGATAAATACACGGGTACAGAGAGACAGGAAACACAGGGATAAATACACGGGTACAGAGAGACAGGAAACACAGGGATAAATACACGGGTACAGAGAGACAGGAAACACAGGGATAAATACACGGGTACAGAGAGACAGGAAACACAGGGATAAATACACGGGTACAGAGAGACAGGAAACACAGGGATAAATACACGGGTACAGAGAGACAGGAAACACAGGGATAAATACACTGGTACAGAGAGACAGGAAACACAGGGATAAATACACGGGTACAGAGAGACAGGAAACACAGGGATAAATACACGGGTACAGAGAGACAGGAAACACAGGGATAAATACACTGGTACAGAGAGACAGGAAACACAGGGATAAATACACGGGTACAGAGAGACAGGAAACACAGGGATAAATACACGGGTACAGAGAGACAGGAAACACAGGGATAAATACACGGGTACAGAGAGACAGGAAACACAGGGATAAATACACGGGTACAGAGAGACAGGAAACACAGGGATAAATACACTGGGGAAAACAAGCAACACCTGGAGGGGGTGGAGACAATCCCTGTCTAGAGTGGAAAGGGACGTCTACCGCCTGGGGTGGAAAGGAAGGCCTACCGCCTGGGGTGGAAAGGGAGGCCTACCGCCTGGGGTGGAAAGGGAGGCCCACCGCCTGGGGTGGAAAGGGAGGCCCACCGCCTGGGGTGGAAAGGGAGGCCCACCGCCTGGGGTGGAAAGGGAGGCCTACCGCCTGGGGTGGAAAGGGAGGCCTACCGCCTGGGGTGGAAAGGGAGGCCTACCGCCTGGGGTGGAAAGGGACGTCTACCGCCTGGGGTGGAAAGGGAGGCCTAACTTTTGGAAGTAGAAAACATACTGAGATGCCTAATGACGTTGAAGATGTAATTATTTGC
This sequence comes from Oncorhynchus clarkii lewisi, assembly GCF_045791955.1. Taxonomy (NCBI): domain Eukaryota; kingdom Metazoa; phylum Chordata; class Actinopteri; order Salmoniformes; family Salmonidae; genus Oncorhynchus; species Oncorhynchus clarkii. The sequence continues at coordinate 94,244,489 of NC_092148.1, forward strand.
AAACAGGGACAGTAAAGTTGTAAACACCACATACTGCTTTAGCATTGGAGAAATATGACCATCTTCTCTTACCTTGTAATTTCAGTCATTAAAAAAAAAAAAATTATGTTAATATGGAAAATGACATGAAATGTTTATAAAACTCATTTTTTTTTACCCCTCTGACCTGCAAATACGATGATAAATGAATGCAATGCTTTTACTATAGAAAATATCTTTCCACCACTACTATTGTCCACGGTGGTCTGTGAACCCACAACCTTCAGGCCCGCAGTCGTGTGGAGCAATCTCAAACTCCTGAGTTGCCATCTAATGCTGACAGGATGAAGAACAGATTATAAAGCGACATATCAGAAGTCTCTCGTCTGTCCAAGAAGTGACGGCAAAACGGTAAGGATGTTATCCTCTTTATATGTTTAGATGATTATTTCGGGTATAGGGGGAGGTTCACTTGTTTATTTCTTGTGTTCGGGGAGAGTTTAGGTGAAAGATATTTTGCTGGAGGTCCATCCATTTTCATTTCAAAAGGGAGGTCAGATGTTCTTCATGTAAACCCTTATTTTAAATAACAATCCTCTCTATTAGTCTCGATAATGTAGTCAGAAACGCTGTCGTGTGAAATTAGAGAAGACGCCACAGAACTTCGTAGAGAAAGGGGATAGGGTTGGCGCCACCCCTTGGGTTTTGTCGTGGTGGAGATCTTTGTGGGCTATACTCGGCCTTGTCTTAGGATGGTAAGTTGGTGGTTGAAGATATCCCTCTAGTGGTGTGGGGGCTGTGCTTTGGCAAAGTGGGTGGGGTTATATCCTGCCTGTTTGGCCCTGTCCGGGTGTATCGTCGGACGGGCCACAGTGTCTCCCGATCCCTCCTGTTTCAGCCTCCAGTATTTCTGCTGCAGTAGTTTGTGTCGGGGGGCTAGGGTCAGTTTGTTATATCTGGAGTACTTCTCCGGTCTTATCCGGTGTCCTGTGTGGATTTAAGTATTTTCTTTCTTTCTCTCGGAGGACCTGAGCCCTAGGATCATGCCTCAGGACTACCTGGCATGATGACTCCTTGCTGTCCCCAGTCCACCTGGCCCTAGGATCATGCCTCAGGACTACCTGGCCTGATGACTCCTTGCTGTCCCCAGTCCACCTGGCCGTGCTGCTGCTCCAGTTTCAACTGTTCTGCCTGCGGCTATGGAACCCTGACCTGTTCACCGGACATCCTACCTGTCCCAGACCTGCTGTTTTCAACTCTCTAGAGACAGCAGGAGCGGTAGAGATACTCTTAATGACTGGGTTTCTGTACAGCCCTTTGAGATATCAGCTGATGTAAGAAGGGCTATATAGATACATTTGATTTGATAGATTTACTATTAAATTGGTGGCCATTTTTAAAATGCCTAAAGTAAGCATGCTTTCATCAATTTGGTCATCGAACAGCAGATATTTCTCATATACGACATTTAGTTGAAGGCTACAAGTAAGATACAGTATTTCCTGATGTACACATGTTTCTTAATTGAGTCCATTACAAGCCATACAAGGACAACCGTGGGCTATCTTTCCTCTAAATCTTTTCTCTCTAATTCATACGGTTTCATGCTCATTTCATCATCAACATCCTTCAACGTGGAAGACAATCATTACGGATAAACAGACAGAATAAGATTCCTGCTTTAGAGGACAACCCCCCCCACTTATAATACAACAGAATAGTCAGGGTTCTACCCAATCATATTCCTTCTAGGCGACAATGGAACTAACGGTCGTTCTGTCTGCCAGCCAAGGTCATTGGTCTGATTTTCAATGTCAAAGGGCCAGCAGCAGCCAATCACAAGTCCAGTCTGACTCCATTCACTGATTATTACAATCGGTCAATCGGCTTGTTATCTTAGGATATAGACCCTAAGATGTTGTCCTACTCATAATGAACAGAGAGGATATAGACCCTAAGATGTTGTCCTACTCATAATGAACAGAGAGGATATAGACCCTAAGATGTTGTCCTACTCATAATAAACAGAGAGGATAAAGACCCTAAGATGTTGTCCTACTCATAATGAACAGAGAGGATATAGACCCTAAGATGTTGTCCTACTCATAATGAACAGAGAGGATATGTATGATTCAATTGAATTGATAACACTTTTGTGATTGTCAACTAGCAGGTCTGTAGGCTACAGTAGGCACTGCATTAAATACTTGTCTGTGGTTTGGAGAGTGGTCTGTACTGTAGTCTCTACTCCCAGACAGAAATACCATCTGGTCTCCTCACAGCTCAGCAGGCCTCTTCCATCTGTCTTTTGCTTTCTGTCTCTCCCTCGTCCCACTGTCTCTCCCTCTTCCCCACTCTCTCTCCCTCTTCCCCACTGTCTCTCCCTCTTCCCCACTGTCTCTCCCTCTTCCCCACTGTCTCTCCCTCTCTGCTTCTGGGTCAATGAATAAATAATGAAGTAGCTGTTTAAATATGTATCTCCTCCATTTCTGTGTGTTAATGTTTAGATCTGATGTAGGTCAGGATTACATCTCTGCAGAGAGAGCTACTGTAGCCTGTTTATATGCAAAGGAACACTGCCACCTTGTGGTGACTGTGGTAAACTGAAGAATAACTCATTTATTTTAACCTTTATTTAACTAGGAAAGTCAGTTAAGAACAAATTCTTATTTTACAATGACGGCCTACCCTGGCCAAACCCGGACGACGTTGGGCCAATCGGGACTCCCGATCACGGCCGGTTGTGATACAGCCCAGGATCAAACTAGGGTCTGTAGTGACGCCTCTAGCACTGAGATAAAGTGCCTTAGAAAGGGATAAAGGGGATACCTAGTCAGTTGTACAACTGAAAGCCTTCAACTGAAATGTGTCTTCTACATTCAACCCAACTCCTCTGAATTAGAGAGGTGGGGGGGCTGCCTTAATCGAACCGCCCGGGGAACAGTGTTAACTGGCTTGCTCAGGGTCAGAAAGACAGATTTTTACCTTGTCAGCTCGGGGATGCGATCCAGCAACCTTTCAATTACTGGCCCAACACTCTGACCACTAGGCTACCTGCTGGCTACTGGCCCAACACTCTAACCACTAGGCTACCTGCTGGCTACTGGCCCAACACTCTAACCACTAGGCTACCTGCTGGCTACTGGCCCAACACTCTAACCACTAGGCTACCTGCTGGCTACTGGCCCAACACTCTAACCACTAGGCTACCTGCTGGCTACTGGCCCAACACTCTAACCACTAGGCTACCTGCTGGCTACTGGCCCAACACTCTAACCACTAGGCTACCTGCTGGCTACTGGCCCAACACTCTAACCACTAGGCTACCTGCTGGCTACTGGCCCAACACTCTAACCACTAGGCTACCTGCTGGCTACTGGCCCAACACTCTAACCACTAGGCTACCTGCTGGCTACTGGCCCAACTCTCTAACCACTAGGCTACCTACTGGTTACTGGCCCAACTCTCTAACCACTAGGCTACCTGCTGGCTACTGGCCCAACACTCTAACCACTAGGCTACCTGCTGGCTACTGGCCCAACACTCTAACCACTAGGCTACCTGCTGGCTACTGGCCCAACACTCTAACCACTAGGCTACCTGCTGGCTACTGGCCCAACACTCTAACCACTAGGCTACCTGCTGGCTACTGGCCCAACACTCTAACCACTAGGCTACCTGCTGGCCCAACACTCTAACCACTAGGCTACCTGCTGGCCCAACACTCTAACCACTAGGCTACCTGCTGGCCCAACACTCTAACCACTAGGCTACCTGCTGGCCCAACACTCTAACCACTAGGCTACCTGCTGGCCCAACACTCTAACCACTAGGCTACCTGCTGGCTACTGGCCCAACTCTCTAACCACTAGGCTACCTGCTGGCTACTGGCCCAACTCTCTAACCACTAGGCTACCTGCTGGCCCAACACTCTAACCACTAGGCTACCTGCTGGCTACTGGCCCAACACTCTAACCACTAGGCTACCTGCTGGCTACTGGCCCAACACTCTAACCACTAGGCTACCTGCTGGCTACTGGCCCAACACTCTAACCACTAGGCTACCTGCTGGCCCAACACTCTAACCACTAGGCTACCTGCTGGCTACTGGCCCAACACTCTAACCACTAGGCTACCTGCTGGCCCAACACTCTAACCACTAGGCTACCTTCTGGCCCAACACTCTAACCACTAGGCTACCTGCTGGCCCAACACTCTAACCACTAGGCTACCTGCTGGCCCAACACTCTAACCACTAGGCTACCTGCTGGCCCAACACTCTAACCACTAGGCTACCTGCTGGCCCAACACTCTAACCACTAGGCTACCTGCTGGCTACTGGCCCAACTCTCTAACCACTAGGCTACCTGCTGGCTACTGGCCCAACTCTCTAACCACTAGGCTACCTGCTGGCCCAACACTCTAACCACTAGGCTACCTGCTGGCTACTGGCCCAACACTCTAACCACTAGGCTACCTGCTGGCTACTGGCCCAACACTCTAACCACTAGGCTACCTGCTGGCTACTGGCCCAACACTCTAACCACTAGGCTACCTGCTGGCCCAACACTCTAACCACTAGGCTACCTGCTGGCTACTGGCCCAACACTCTAACCACTAGGCTACCTGCTGGCCCAACACTCTAACCACTAGGCTACCTGCTGGCCCAACACTCTAACCACTAGGCTACCTGCTGGCTACTGGCCCAACACTCTAACCACTAGGCTACCTGCTGGCTACTGGCCCAACACTCTAACCACTAGGCTACCTGCTGGCTACTGGCCCAACACTCTAACCACTAGGCTACCTGCTGGCCCAACACTCTAACCACTAGGCTACCTGCTGGCTACTGGCCCAACACTCTAACCACTAGGCTACCTGCTGGCCCAACACTCTAACCACTAGGCTACCTGCTGGCTACTGGCCCAACACTCTAACCACTAGGCTACCTGCTGGCTACTGGCCAAACACTCTAACCACTAGGCTACCTGCTGGCTACTGGCCCAACACTCTAACCACTAGGCTACCTGCTGGCTACTGGCCCAACTCTCTAACCACTAGGCTACCTGCTGGCTACTGGCCCAACTCTCTAACCACTAGGCTACCTGCTGGCCCAACTCTCTAACCACTAGGCTACCTGCTGGCTACTGGCCCAACTCTCTAACCACTAGGCTACCTGCTGGCCCAACTCTCTAACCACTAGGCTACCTGCTGGCTACTGGCCCAACTCTCTAACCACTAGGCTACCTGCTGGCTACTGGCCCAACTCTCTAACCACTAGGCTACCTGCTGGCCCAACTCTCTAACCACTAGGCTACCTGCTGGCCCAACTCTCTAACCACTAGGCTACCTGCTGGCCCAACTCTAACCAGTAGGAAACCTCTTTAGGCTACTTATAATTTACAATCTTTGGGTTACTGGCTTTCATAAGTGGTCATTTCCCCTGGTCACATGTGGGTTCCCTGTTACCCATGAGCACTGTGTTCACCCATGAGTTGACCTGTGAGTAATTTGTTAACCTGTGAGTACTGTGTTAACCTGTGTTTTAACTGTTGAGTACTGTGTTAATCTGTGTGTTAACCTGTGTGTTAACCGGTGAGTACTGTGTTAACCTGTGTGTTAACCGGTGAGTACTGTGTTAACCTGTGTGTTAACCGGCAAACTGTTAGTAGATCACAATAATGCTGCCCTGGTCATTTCTCTCCCTCTCGTGTTGCTGGCAGCTGGGCTAGACCTCATCCATTTTTAAACCACCTGTTTAAGATTCCTCAGCTGGACCTCATCCATTTTTAAACCACCTGTTTAAGATTCCTCAGCACGCTGATAACAGACTGCTGATCCTTGACACTAAATGGGGCCCCTGGTTTTATCAGGGCGCGTAGTAGACCCAGAGCGTATCAGAGTAGGAGTGGTGATCTAGGATCAGTTCGTCCTTTTAGCTCGTAATTATACAGACAAGGGGGGGGGGGATCTGATCCTAGATCAGCACTTCTACTGTGAAAAGCTTAGTGAATACGAGCCCTTGATTTTTTAAAATCAGGTTTCCAAAAGCAACTCTTTATGGAATACATAAATAAATACATTAAACTTTCCCGCTGATTTAAATATTTAGAACGCTTACAATTAAATCAATTAGCCACGAAAACTTCTAATAACTACTTCCTAAACTGCCTGGGTCAGCTAAGGCGTGTGTAAGGCGTGTGACTGCAGTATAAGTGGTACAATTTGGAGACGAGATTTACAGTATACTAATAGATTGAGAAGCCACATCGTTATAGCTGGGTGACAAACCAGGCCACCTAAGATATCTCCATACACCACACACCATCTCTGGCAACAAAGCATTCCGTCTCCCAGCTCCAGCCACAGACCTAAATAGAAGCATTGATTTAATCTTCGTCTGTGTGCTTGGCTCCTGTCCTAGTTTGTTAGGTCATTTCAGTCCCAAATGAAATAGTCAAATCACACACACACCTCCCTGCAGTACTGTGGGGGGGAAATGCCATCCATTAAGATATCAGGTCATGTGAAGTCTGATCTAACTGTATCTGGACGTATGGGATGGAACCTGGATGTTTGGGATGGAATCTGGATGTTTGGGATGGAACCTGGATGTTTGGGATGGAACCTGGATGTATCTGGACATTTGGGATGGAATCTGGTTGTTTGGGATGGAACCTGGATGTATCTGGATGTTTGGGATGGAATCTGGATGTCTGGCCCCAGGTTTGTTTGCGATGTCTGGCCCCAGGTTTGTTTGCGATGTCTGGCCCCAGGTTTGTTTGCGATGTCTGGCCCCAGGTTTGTTTGCGATGTCTGGCCCCAGGTTTGTTTGCGATGTCTGGCCCCAGGTTTGTTTGCGATGTCTGGCCCCAGGTTTGCGATGTCTAGCCCCAGGTTTGCGATGTCTAGCCCCAGGTTTGCGATGTCTAGCCCCAGGTTTGCGATGTCTAGCCCCAGGTTTGCGATGTCTAGCCCCAGGTTTGCGATGTCTAGCCCCAGGTTTGCGATGTCTGGCCCCAGGTTTGCGATGTCTAGCCCCAGGTTTGAGATGTTTACTTCATAAGAGGGCCGTTACGTAAATTCTGTGCCTTTTCACATTCGTAACTTGGTCAAAAACAACTTTTTGATTTCACCAAATTGTAACTATTTCATAAAGAAGACACATGCTCAACTAGTTTTCATCTCAAGGAGGTTAAATAAATGTAAAAAATACTATAGTGCGAAATAAAGTAACAGGGTTGATGATTTATGTCTTCTTAAAATCATCCAGAAATCTCTTTGTGACACGGGGAATGGAAGCTTGCTGTGTGCAACAGGGAGTAGCAATTGACTGCATGCTTAAGTTATAAAAAATTTAAAAAAACATTTCAAAACACCAGAAAAAAAAGTTTACTTTACAGTTTACTTTATGATTTGACTGTTAGATGTACAATGTTTCTTTAGAAAAATATATTTTTTTTAATTGTTTCACCATATTAAAAATGAGAGCTCAGTTCACGTAACAGGGTTGACATTAAAATGAGGGACAGATGTAAATTAAATAATAAATAAAATCACAAATCTCCATGAAATAAATAATCATCTTCAGACAGTGGGTTAAAATCTTCCTACAAGGGCCACAGGGTTTACAGAGGGACATGTGGTCAGTGGTGCCGGATCAGCGCCTCATCTCGTTAAATTCAAAGGAGCAGCACATAAGATTATTCCAGCCAATGAGAAAAATCAGAACGAACGCAATGTCTTTTTCTCTTCAATCTGAGATGGTACACTGACCCAATGAGAACTGACTGTTCTGACTAATGTCTGACTGTCTGTGTTCTGTCTGACTGTCAGCATTTTACCTGTCTGGCTCTCAGTGTTCCGTCTGGCTCTCAGTGTTCCGTCTGGCTCTCAGTGTTCCGTCTGGCTCTCAGTGTTCCGTCTGGCTCTCAGTGTTCCGTCTGGCTCTCAGTGTTCCGTCTGTGATTAAATTGGGTATTTCTGTAGGCTCAGTGTATCTCTACTGATCAGTCAAACATTATGACGCAGTCGGGTGTTTCGAGTTTCCTGAGAGGAGTTAGATTATATCAAGACTTAGCCGTCGAAGGGAAGTTAAGTAATTGATGTGTTTCTTGTTATGTGTTCAAGTCAAAGGAGCGTCTACCCATCGTGGCTTTTAGTCCTGATCCTATGACCAAAATATGGGCCCAGTGGTTAAACAGATGTGTAAAGGGTGACACGCTGCTTGCTTAGCGAGAAGCGGTGCTTCCTTCATATGTTGATGAGCGGGTAGACAGTACATTAGGCTGATTGATTGGAAAGAGGTACAGGTGCTTCCTTCATATGTTGTGAAATCTGTTGTGACTGTATTGATGAGCGGGTAGACAGTACATTAGGCTGATTGATTGGAACAGGTACAGGTGCTTCCTTCGTATGTTGTGAAATCTGTTGTGACTGTATTGATGAGCAGGTAGACAGTACATTAGGCTGATTGATTGGAAAGAGGTACAGGTACTACCTTCATGGGAATATTGATTAAGTTATTCAAACAAAAGCCTCTTTAAGAGCCTAATGTCTACCTGCTCATCAATACATTTCCACGTAACTTTAAAATGGGACCGTAATGTCTCTGCTCCGGTCTCTAATAGTATGTACGTGAAAAAGCAGAAGAAGGCTTTTGCTTGCTCTTTGAGGTCTAGACCAGGTTATTGTTACCTTGTGACAACTGCTAATTAGCTTTAATAAAAAACAGTGACACTAGCAAGAGCAATGTCCGAAACGTTTCTTTCAAGTTCTCATTGTGACCATGAACCTGCAACAAGATAGCTCAGATGTATGTGTGCCTTTTTTTAGAATTTTGGTGATTCCAAAAAAAATAAAGGTTTATACATTTTATTTATTGAATGATTTATGGTTTTTACCAGAGTAAAACAAACAACTTTCATAGCTTAAAATTGTTTCCAGCTTTTGTGTGGGGAAATTTTTAACAACAAGGCCCAATAAAATGAAATAACAAAATCAAACTCACTATCAACAGTATTTGTCCAGTTTATTCCTATAATGAACTGATGAGTTGTGTGTTTCACTATGTAGCACTGATCTATATTCTTTTAACTGGTTATTTTCTCTATTGGGCTTCATACTAGACACTTTTTCCACAGTTTGTTACGTTACAAACCAAGATATGTGGATATAGTTTCAGCACAGAGGCCTTTCTCAAGACCAGTCTCAATGAACGAAGCACTGTAGCAAACAGATGAAGACCTGAATGAACGAAGCACTGTAGCAAACAGATGAAGACCTGATGGGTAACAAGGGTCCATTGTGGTTACCAACGGATGATTGATGATGACAATTCCACTGTTTTCAATATGGGCCACCACTACCGACACAACTATCAACATGATGATATTATTGCTAAAAGTTATCTTTATGTTTTTTTGAGAAACTCACCCTTAGTATCTAAATTTACTGGGTGGGATGGGTGGTCCAAAATAGGGGAGGGTTGTCAAACTTATATTTTTGCTTTGTGGAACGTTGTGTTTTTGATATTATTAGGCACAGGGGAGGGTAGTGCATTTTTTCCCCTGGTTTACATTCGCTCTTCTGCTTATATTTTCCGCTATTAACAACGGCTTGATTTACTTTTGATATTACCCTAATAAAGTTTAGAGACGTTTGTGAAGGTTTGGTTTGGTGTGGCTATTATAAAGCTTTAGCTACTGCAGGCCTATGATATGAAGGCAGTGCTCCCCCCCCCGGAGCACCAACAGACTCCGACAGTTGAACTTCAGGTGAGGACGACTGTTTCAGGTCTACCAGAGTTACTCCTATAAATCAAACAGTATAATGCTCATCTTTATACAAAACATTTGAATCGAAAATGTACAAATGACACCTTCTGTACATCTTTATCTGTATAGAAGACGCAGTAGCCATCTGACATAAAGAAAGGCATGTCTGTGTTGTAGCCATTGGCATACAGCATATCTCTGAGGTTAGGCCTAAGGGTCTCTTTCTTAATATAGGATATGGACACACTTACTCATTCAAGGGTTTCTGTATTTTACTTTTAACATATGGAATCATGTAGCAACCAAAAAGTGTTAAACAAATTATATATATAAATATATATATTATATATATTTTATAAGATTCTTCAAAGTAGGCAGCTTTGCACACACTTGGCATTCTCTCAACCAGTTTCATGAGGTAGTCACCTGGAATGCATTTAAATTAACAGGTGTGCCTTGTTAAAAGTTAAAAAGGAAAGAAAGTACACAAATTAAAGCATTTGAGCCAATCAGTTGTGTTGTGACAAGCTAGCGGTGGTATACAGAAGATAGCCCTATTTGGTAAATGACCAAATCCATATTATGGAAAGAACCGCTCATATAAGCAAAGAGAAATTAGTCCATCATTACTTTAAAACATAAAGATCAGTCAATATGGAACATTTCAAGAAGTTTCCTTCAAGAAGTTTCCTTCAAGAAGTTTCCTTCAAGAAGTTTCCTTCAAGTGCAGTCGCAAAAAACATCAACCACTATGATGAAACTCATGAGGACCGCCACAGGAATGGAAGACCCAGAGTTACCTCTGGACATTAGAGTTAACTGCACCTCAGATTGCAGCCCAAATAAATGCTTCAGAGTTCAAGTAACAAACATCTCAACATCAACTCACCAACTTCAGAGGAGACTGTGTGAATCAGGCCTTCATGGTTGAATTGTTGCAAAGAAACCACTACTAAAGGACACCAATAAGAATAGACTTGCTTGGGCCAAGAAACACGAGCAATGGACATTAGACCGGTGGAAATCTATCCTTTGGTCTGATGACTACAAATATTTATATTTTTGGTCCCAACCGCGTGCCTTTGTGATACACAGAGCAGGTGAACGGATGATCTCCGCATGTGTGGTTACCACCGTGAAGCATGGAGGAGGTGTGATGGTGCTTTGCTGGTGACACTTGTGATTTATATAGAATTCAAGGTACACTTAACCAGCATGGCTACCACAGCATTCTGCAGCAATACACCATCCCATTTGGTTTGCGCTTAGTGAGACTATCAGTTGTTTTTCAACAGGACAATGACCCAACATACCTCCAGGCTGTGTAAGGGCTAACTGACCAAGAGGAAGAGTGGTGGAGTGCTGCATCAGATGACCTAGCCCCCACAATCACCCGACCTCAACCCAATTGAGATGGTTTGGGATGAGTTAGACCGCGGAGTGAAGGAAAAGCAGCCAACAAGTTCTCAGCATGTGGGAACTCTTCAAGAGTGTTGGAAAAGCATTCCAGGTGAATCTGGTTGAGAAAATCCCAAGAGTGTGCAAAGCTGTTATCAAGGCAAAGACTGGCTACTTTGATGATTTGTTTAACAATTTTTGGGTTAAAACATGTGTTTTTCCATATGTGTTATTTCATAGTTTTGACGTCTTCACTATTATTCTACAGTGTAGAAAAATTGTAAAAATAAAAGAAAAACCCTTGAATGAGTCGGCGTTCTAAAACTTTAGACCGGTGGCGTAAATTTACTGACTGAAAAACACTCAAAGTACAAGTACTTGGAAAAGCTACTCAATTACAGTATCGAGTGTATTTGTAGTTCGTTCATTTCCACCTTTGGTTAAAAGTATTACATATTAAATTGTATTCAATCATTTGAATCACCAATGTGAGTCACGGCACCAATGTAACAGTATAACTTTAGACCGTCCCCTCGCCCATACCCGGGCGCGAACCAGGGACCCTCTGCACACATCATCAACAGTCACCCACGAAGCATCGTTACCCATCGCTCCACAAAAGCCGCGGCCCTTGCAGAGCAAAGGGGGAACTACTACTTCAAGGTCTCCTTTACCTCCCTTATCTCACCTAATTTGCTCACATCGTATATAGACTTGTTTATACTGTATTATTGACTGTATGATTGTTTTACTCCATGTGTAACTCTGTGTTGTTGTATGTGTCGAACTGCTTTGCTTTATCTTGGCCAGGTCGCAATTGTAAATGAGAACTTGTTCTCAACTTGCCTACCTGGTTAAATAAAGGTGAAATAAAAAATTTAACATGTATACTTACGCTACAATATGACTCTTGAGCCTGATCAATGCTTGTGCATTGCTTGTCAATGCTTGTCTTCTTTCCAACTCGTTACTGGTGGAAACACTCTCAGGACACTCTGTTGTCTTTAGTATCTGAGGTCAGATAAAACGGATACACATTTGAGACACTACCTTCAGTTCAATATGTACAGTTGTAAACTTCCGACTTCATACATCTATACTCGGTTTCACAATTCCTGATATTTAATCCTAGTAAGAATTTCCTGTTTTAGGTCAGTTAGGATCTCCACTTTATTTTAAGTTTGTGAAATGTCAGAATAAAAAGGAGAGAATTATTTATTTCCACTTTCATTTCTTTCATCATACCCAGTGGGTCAGAAGTTTACATTCACTCAATTAGTGTTTGGTAGCATTGCCTTTAAATTGTTTAACTTGGGTCAAACGTTTTGGGTAGCCTTCCGACAATAAGTTGGGTGAATTTTGGCCCATTCCTCCTGACAGAGATGGTGTAACTGAGACAGATTTATAGGCCTCCTTGCTTACACATGCTTTTTCAGTTCTGCCCACATATTTTCTATGGGATTGAGGTCAGGGCTTTATGATGGCCACTCCAATACCTTGACTTTGTTTTCCTTAAGCCATTTTGCTACAACTTTGGAAGTATGCTTGGGGTCGTTGTCCATTTGGGAGACCCATTTGCAGCAAGTAGCCTAGTGGTTAGAGCATTGGACAAGAAACCAAAAGGTTGAAAGATCAAATCCCTGAGCTGACAAGGTAAAAATCTGCCATTCTGCCCCTGAACAAGGCAGTTAACCCACTGTTCCTAGGCCGTCATTGAAAATAAGAATTTGTTCTTAACTGACTTGCTTAGTTAAATAAAAGGTTAAATAAATTAAACTAAAATTTGCAACCAAGCTTTAACTGATGTCTTGGGATGTTGCTTCAATGTATCCACACAATGTTCCTCCTCAAGATGCCATCTATTTTGTGAAGTGCACCAGTCCCTCCTGCAGTAAAGCACCCCCACAACATGATGCTGCCACCCCCGTGCTTCATGGTTGTGATGGTGTTCTTCGGCTTGCAAGCATTCCCCTTCTTCCTCCAAACATAAATGGTCATTATGGCCAATAGTTCTATTTTTGTTTCATCAGACCAGAGGACATTTCTCCAAAAAGTATGATCTTTGTCCCCATGTGCAGTTGCAAACTGTAGTCTGGCTTTTTTATGGCGGTTTTGGAGCAGTGGCTTCTTCCTTTCTGAGCGGCCTTTCAGGTTATGTCGATATAGGACTCATTTTTACTGTGGATATAGATACTTTTGTACCCGTTTCCTCCAGCATCTTCACAAGGTCCTTTGCTGTTGTTCTGGGATTGATTTTCACTTTCGCACCAAAGTACGTTCATCTCTAGGAGACAGAACGCGTCTCCTTCCTGAGCGGTATAACGGCTACGTGGTCCCATGGTGTTTATACTGCATACTATTGTTTGTACAGATGAGCGTGGTACCTTCAGGCATTTGGAAATTGATCCCAAGGATGAACCAGACTTGTGGAGGTCTACAATTTCTTTTCCTGAGGTCTTGCCTGATTTCTTTTGATTTTCCCATGATGTCAAGCAAAGAGGCACTGGGTTTGAAGGTAGGCCTTGAAATACATCTACTGGTACACCTCCAATTGACTCAAATTAGCCTATCAGAAGCTTCTAAAGCCATGACATCATTTTCTGGAATTTTCCAAGCTGTTTGAAAGGCACAGTCAACTTAGTGTATGTGAACTTCTGACCCACTGGAATTGTGAATTCTAAGTGAAATAATCTGTCTGTAAACAGTTGTTGGAAAAATGACTTGTGTCATGCACAATGTATATGTCCCAACCGACTTGCCGAAACCATAGCTTGTTAACAAGACATTTGTGGAGTAGTTGAAAAACGAGTTTTAATGACTCAATGACTGAGAAAATATGTAATTATGATAGCTAGGTCTATTTAACCTGAATGGATCATTAGTCATGTTAGCTAGCTAGCTTTTTACTCACAGTTTTTGGTCAGCCACAATGCCTTTCCCATTTGTCCAGCAAAAAGCAATTCCATTCAGCGCTGGCTGCACGCGCTGCTAGACTTGCTAAACAGCTGCAACAATCCTCATTGACAAGCTTGCCTGATCACTTTGACCTTCTGGATTTGGCGGGAGAATTAACGCAGCATCAATAACCTTTAACAATCCAACCGTGCTCTTGCTAAAGAAAGCAACCCAACTAACTGACCCAACGCCTGCAACCACCAGTCATCCAAACAACCCAGCGTTTTGTGTACTGTAGTGCATATTAATATATTGAAGGGGAGAAATAAAGGGGGAAAGATGTAGTCTAAACAATTTCCCAATTACTGTTTGCATGGTCAAATAAAGTGCAAATTATATATTTGTTATTATTGGAAATAGATTGACATTCATGTACAGTACCAGTCAAACGTTTGGACACACCTATTCATTCAAGGGTTTTTCTTTATTTTTTACTATTTTTCTACATTGTAGAATAATAGTGAAGACATCAAAACTATGAAATAACACATATGGAATCATGTGGTAACCAGAAAAGTGTTAATCAAATCAAAGTAACCACCCTTTGCCTTGATGACAGTTTTGCACTCTTGGCATTCTCTCAACCAGCTCAACCAGCTTCACCTGAAATGCTTTTCCAACAGCCTTGAAGGAGTTCCCACATATGCTGAGCACTTGTTGGCTGCTTTTTCTTCACACTGCGGTCCAACTCATCCCAAACCATCTCAATTGGGTTGAGGTCAGGTGATTGTGGAGGCCAGGTCATCTGATGCAGCACTCCATCACTCTCCTTCTTGGTCAAATATCCATTACTGTCACGTCTGCTCCCCCTCTCTGGAGCTCGAGGTCACCAGGCTGCTCATCCTTACGCACACCAGCACTTCAGTGGACTCCATCACGTCATTGAAAGTGCCTACCCTATATCTGTCACTTCCTCAGTTTCATTCCCATGTCTGCATTGATGTTGTTTTTGTTTCTCTTGTCCAGATGCTTTGTTTCATGCTTTGTTTCATGTCTATTTATTACATCCGAACCCTGTACTTGCATCCCATCTCCCAGCGTCTGTAGTTACGGAACTGTTACACTTACACAGTCTAGAGGTGTGTTGGGTCATTGTCCGGTTGAAAAACAAATGATAGTCCCACTAAGCGTAAACCATATGGGATGGCGTATCGCCACACATGCAGAGATCATCCGTACACCTACTATGCGTCTCACAAAAAATACATTGTTGTTTGGGACCAAAAATCTCAAATTTGGATTCATCCGACCAAACGACAGATTTCCACTGCTCTAATGTCCATTGCTCGTGTTTCCCAATCAAGTCTTCTTATTGGTGTCCTTTAATAGTGGTTTCTTTGCAGCAATTTGCCCACGAAGACCTGATTCACGCAGTCTCCTCTGAACAGTTGATGTTGAGATGTGTCTGTTACTTGAACTCTGTGAAGCATTTATTTGGGCTGCAATTTCTGAAGCTGGTAACTCTAATGAACTGATCCTCTGCAGCAGAGGTAACTCTGGGTCTTTCTTTCCTGTGGCGGTCCTCATGAGAGCCAGTTTCATCATAGCGCTTGATGGTGTTTGCAACTGCACTTGAAGAAACTTTCAAAGTTCCTGAAATGTTCAGTATTGATTGACCTTCATGTCTTAAAGTAATGATGGACTGTCATTTCTCTTTGCTTATTTAAACTGTTCTTGCCATAATATGGACTTGGTCTTTTACCAAATAGGGCTGTCTTCTGTATACCACCCCTACCTTGTCACAACACAACTGATTGGCTCAAACACATTAAGAAGGAAATCAATTTCACAAATTCACTTTTAAGAAGGCACACCTGTTAATTGGAATGCATTCCAGGTGACTCCCTCGTGAAGCTGGTTAAGAGAATGCTGAGTGTGCAAAGCTGTCATCAAGGCAAAGGGTGGCGATTTAGAAGAATCTCAAATATATTTTGATGTTTAACAATTTTTTTGGTTACTACATGATTCCATTTGTGGTATTTCATGTCTTCACTATTATTCTACAATGTAGAAAATAGTTAAAAAAAAAAAAGAGAAACCCATGAATGAGTAGGTGTCCAAACTTTTGACAGGTATTGTATATTATTAGGCTAGCGCGTAACATTCCAAATTAATAGCACCGCGCTGCATTGTGCCTCCGAAATAATTTATGATAATCGAAATTATAGTGGTTGAAATCTAATTCATGAGAAATGGAAACGGTAGAGTCAACACGAGAGTCGCTTCGCTTTTTTAGGAAAACTTATGTCAGACAAAAAAGGCTATCCCCGTGCCATTGAAGCGGAAGATAACCCCTTTATAATTATTCCAAAAAGAAAGTCTTTTAAAAGTGAAGTTGGTGGTAGCCCTACCTGTCGGTGTTGAGGAGAGTTCGAGTCCGGGATCCACTGAATGAAACTGAATTTGAATATTCATGACGCAATTCCGGTAGCCTAACCTCGGAGAAATGATGCCATTAGGCTAACTGATACACATGAAATTAAATATGGTTCCCCGAAACGGAGGACATTGACGCAGTAGCCTTTGACATGTTCAGCATAGCGGTATTCATGGGTGGGGTTTGAAATTCGATTGGTTATGGGTCTGACAGCATTACATAATAAAACGCCTATTGATTATTGATTGGTGAAGTGGTGAAATCTGTGGAGAAAATACTAGCCTACTTAACTGAACAGGGCTAATCAAAGATGACAAAATGTGATCATAGGCTATATTTCAAATAATCTCATTTACAGGAATATGTACATATACTATACAAGTCTGTACAGATCTCTTGATTTACATGTACACGTCAATGGATTACACACACAAAGATGCATAGCTGTGAAGTCGATCCATCTGAAATGATCTTGTCCAGGATATACTTTTGTAAATAACATGTAGGCGACAGGAGTACAGAAGAGTGTATTTTTTTTCATTATACATGTCCTTTTTTATTGATTTTGAAGGAACAGGTCACATGCCCCTCCTATGCTCTCTTAAACCCCAAATCATGCAGCAAAGGGATGACGTTCCATGAGAGAAACTATGGAAACTAGCCATTATTTGTTTACATTTCCTATGATAAAAAATAATTAAAAAAACGGACAGTGGAGTCGTTTTTTTGGGCTATGATAATGAAATCAATAATATTCTATTTGCTGGACACCCATCCCAACTGCATGAAAACACTGGTGTTCCAATACTTATTTTTGCAGTTCGACACAGATTATCAGATCTCACAACACCTGCATAGACGCGCAGAATTTTGCCTTCAAAATAAAAGTCGGCGGTATGACGCTATGTGTGAACTAATATTTTTTTTGCAGCTTTGAATAGTGCATAATGTTAAAATGATGTAAAAAAATATAACTACAAGTGGGAAAATTCTAAACGAAAGACAAATACTACATTATATAAGATAGATAACATTATAAGGTTTAGCACATTGAGGAAAGGTTGGAGTTGAAGTAAATTAATGTCAAGAACATAGCCTACTGGTAATTTTTTTTATATACAAATACATACAGATTTAAATAATAAAAACATTTATTTTGATTGTATGATTCCTGTTTATTTACTGGTGCTATTGTTCAAGGGATGCAATTTTGAAATGTAATGTTTAAGAAAAGTCACTGTCTTTTTGTTGTATGGCACAAACAAATTGCACTTTACAAGAAAAACGGTTGATTGTGTGTCCATAAAACCCGGGTTTAGTCTACTCACTAGAGTCCCTAGAATACAAATCATTTTAAACAAAATGCTAGGTCATAGGAAATGTTGCTGGATTTTTACTGTGGTCAAACAGCTTAAAATGGGATGCCTGGAAACTATACGGTACAAACATAGCACTGTACAGGAAAAACGATTAATACGGAATAACACAAGAGTGTTGCCAGCCTTTCTCCACCCATTCCCATTGACCACGACACAAATCACTGTATATGTAAAACATAGTGGCAAAACTCCGTATTATTCAGAACCCCATGACATGACTCCGATATATACATTCTACAGACACCCCTGAGTATTTCCTACAATACTTTTACTGAGGCACCCAGAATATTTGTTGCTCTATAGGCAGATATGTATTCCATTTGCGATGATTCGCATTGGGGACATTAATTTGACCTTAGAACATATTTAAAAAACCAAATGCAACTTAAATATGAACAAATATGAATCATTGTTAATGTTTAGACAATAGTTGTTCATATATCATGAATAAATACACATTTTTCTAATATTACTTCGGGGACTTTTATTTTGAAAGTTTCTTAACTCCCGTACTGCGGAAGTACTTTTTTTGTGTGTGTGTTGCTGACGGCAAACTGGTGACTCGTGGTCACGGGGCGGCAGCTTCGATCGCACATGGCAGACTACAAAGGGGTTGTGTTTCAGATCGCAAAGCCGCAAAACGGTTCACAAATATATTCAGAACACACTATGCAGTGGTTTTGGTTGGACAGTTGGAAAAACCTGCTGATGAGAGAGGTTGGAGGTTGGCCCTTCCGTGGTGATTAAGGTCTGTTCCTCCATGGTTACTCCCCAAATCCTGTTGTTGATCTAACCTTGGTAGAGAAAAGGAAAGATTGGTCAGAAGTCAGTGATATAGTGAAACTGGTTGACAATTATATTGGTAGAAGTTTTTTTAATGCATTTTTACCACTTTTCACAGATGGATCCAAGGACCCAGATAGTGGGTGCACATTTACATTCCTGAATTTGATGTGCAGAAGACAGATGATCTGTCAGTATACTCAGTTGAACTGTTGGCAAAACATTTACATTTGAGTCATGTAATTTTTTTGTATATATTTAAAAAAAATAAAATCAGCTCAGGGGTTTGAACTTGCAACCTTCCGGCTACTAGTCCAACACTCTAATCACTAGGCTACCCTGCCGCCCCATTTAGCAAAGCAACTTACAGGAGTAATTGGGGTTAAAGGCACATAAGATTTTCCACCTAGTCGGCTCGAGGATTCAAACCAGCAACCATTCGGTTACTGGCCCAACACTCTTAACCACTAACTGCCACCCTAGTTGCCCTCCAGTGGGTGGAGGACGTACAACCTGTGTAGAATTATAGTATGATCATATTCTCTGTCTGTATCAAATAGTTTATCACCTGGTCAATCTAATAGGAGTGACCTACTATTGGAGGTATTCATGTTATCATGGAGAATGGAGAGACTGGGTGTAGTAGTGAGATACAGTTGGGTCCCAATACATTTGGGAATTAAATTGTAGACCAGTTAGCCAAAAGAGCTTTAAAACTAGATATAATTGATATTAATGTTCCACTGGGTAGAGGTGAGGCCAAATGTAAGATCAGAGCCATTTTGATAGATGTGTGGCAGAAGAGATGGGACTCGGAGCCCAAGGGCCGGCATTTATATGCTCTCCAAGAAAGGTTGGTGGACCAAGATTCTAAGGTCAGATTAGGAAGGAAGAGGTGATGTTTTCTCGACTGTGCCTAGGACATTGGGGGTGGCAGGTAGCCTAGTGTTGGGCCAGTAACCGAAAGGTTGCTAGATCAAACCCCTGAGCTGACAAGGTAAAAATCTGTTGTTCTGCCCTTGAACAAGGCAGTTAACCCACTGTTCCCCAGTAGGCTGTCATTATAAATAAGAATTTGTTCTTAACTGACTTGCCTAGTTAAATGAAAAAAATTGTACATTGAACTGGTCATTACATCTGGTTGGCAACATGTGAATGGTTTGTGTCTGGAGTGTATGGTCAATGAAACGATGGAGCATGTGTTGTTGTAAGTATGTTGAAGAGAGGGAAAGACTGAAGTGTTGGATTGAGGTTGGAGAGGTTTGGAAGGGGGATGAGGGAGGTTTTTTGTAGAAGTTAGTAGGGCTCTTTTTTTCTTATTTTTTCTCAGAAGTACTGAGTTAGGTAGGAGGATTTAGAAATGTGGAGCTAATGTTGTGATTGATCAGACACTCCAGCACAATAGGTGGTGGCAAACACCTTTTAACGTTTGTTTGCGGACCCCCGTTATATCATAGAAGAATAACAAGCCCGTCTGAGTTCTTATTTGTTCTTGAACACAGCTCATATTCTGTGTTTACATTGGCGAAGTCTTCCCCTCCCACCCTGTCTTTCAAGTGGACGTTTTTCCAAATGACCCCGTCGTTTCAACAAGTGGTTAGATGGAGAGAAAAAATATATCAAGTGCTTATAGTTAGTTAGCTCGTAGATTTATCAAAAGCAGAGTGGGTAGACACTTTTTGTCGATGTGCACAAGACTAACTAACTTAACTAGCCCATTTTGCCTGCTGGGTTCTTCTAGATGTAGCGAACTAACGTTAAGTAGCTCAATCTAGTCAACAATCATTCAACACTGAAAGTAAACATTTTGATTTCCTTGCTCAAATATGGGGATGTGTTTACCGTGCCATGGTGGATCTGGAAACGACTTGTCCCCCACACCAGATCGAGTAAGTAACTAGTTACAGTAGCTAGGTTCATTATTAGCTTGGGTGCTGGCGGTAACTAGCGAGTTACACTTTATATATTTATACACACTATTGTCCATGTTTCAGGTCAACATCGTAAACAAATTGTACATATAGTTGGATTCCAAAATGAAACAATTTAACATAACAGCATAACCAACAAACACCAAAACAATCAGATTTATACGTTCCCATTCAGATCTCTGCTCTTCAGGTCTCTCGTTCAATATATATTTTTTCTCATGAATTTCATTAACGTTGTTTTTAAAAATGTTCCTTATACTCAACATCATGTTCTGCTTCCTTCCCAGGAGACAAGGAGACGTCAGCTGACAGAGACAGCTGAGCAGAGACAGAAAGAGGTATGACTGTTTTGGACCAGTTTTTATGACAACCATATAAGGTAGGCTTACACTGGTACAGCGACGGGCTGGTTTCCCGGACACAGATTAAGCCTAGTCCAGGACTGAAAAGCATTTTCTATGGAGATTCACCATTAAACTTTTATTTTTTTTAGACCAGGACTAGGATTAATCTGTGTCCAGGAAACCAGTCCTATATAGCCTACACATGGTGGTCCTGTGTGGCTCAGTTGGATTAGGGTGTGGTGAGGTTGTGGGTTCAGTTCCCACAGGGATCCTGTACACCACTGTACCATGAGTCATTTAGCTTGGATGGGTGTCTTCTAAGTGGCATACTGTAGACAACCACTGAACAGTCAGTAGAGCTGGGCGATACGGACAAAAATCAATATTGGGATAAATTGGCTGAATTGATGCAATAACGATAAAGTTTATAACAAAAACATTTTAAACTACTACTAGTTGGATAGTTGTAGCCATTAATTGTTCCATTAACAATCAGTCATATTTCATTTCAAACACATTTCTCTAGTATAGGCTACTTATCGTAATGAACGATATCTGCAAAATGCCCGTGATAAGTGATCGGTATGGTTTATCATCTCAACTCTACTAGTTAATCTCAGCAGCCAGCCACTCTCCAAGTCTTGTTATTCGTATAGCGTAGAAGAGCTTACTGAGACAGAGTGGAGTCTGCTGGGAGAAGAGAGATCTTATTAGCTATCCTTTTTACAATATCGTGTTAACTGACCGAAAAACCCTACTGTGCTGGCTCCAATCCTTTCCCAGCACGGTTCCAGCAGCTACAGATGTAGGATCTTACTGTGATCACCCTGTTGCAGGAGAACTGTCCTGCAATGCAGGTCATTTAAAACTTGCAGTGTATTTTGAGATTTAAAAAGTATTGTGAAGTTTGTAATTTTCGCTGTGAAATTTCAGACTCGATTATTCCCTTACGAAAAATTTATCAACTCCTACAAAAAAAAAAATATATAATACACATAATAATTCACATTTCCTGTTGCTGCATGATTAAGTTTGGGCTGTAGCAAACTGTCTCAAATTAAGATCCTACATCTGTACGGTAGATGTGCCGTGTAACCAGGTCAGCACACTGCAGCTTGATTCGGCTCAGTAGTGTGAAAAGGTTAGCCTATAAAACGAGCCTTGAACCAAGAAATCCAATCTAGAAATCCAATTTATGGTGTTTGTACCCTTTTGTTGCAAGGCTACTAATGTCTCTTCAATCATAATGTTTAGTAGCTCCTCATAAGACTGGTGGGTATTTTTACTGTTATACAGAAATTCTTCAGTCAAAGCCAATTGTATCCAACCCATAAAGCATGTCGGCCTACTAAAGCATCGAGGTGAGTATGAAGACCATGTTCTCAATGTCTTGACCTGGCTGGTATTTCCTCCCACCTCCCACACCACCCACCTCTCACTTCTGACGCTGCACACTTTGTCATTCTGTCTTAACCTTTTAAAAACGTTCCTTACCCTAGTTCCCAATCTGTTTGTGCTGTCTTGCCAGCTCCAATGGTTATTGTCATTCCTTTGACCACAGGAGTTGGCAAGATGGCACAAAGAGATCTGGAACCAGGCTATAGCTTATGCTTTCCCTGACACAACAACACTTTATACTGGAGCTTAATGCCTCTAACAGATCTGGGACCAGGCTATAACTTATGCTTTCCCTGACACAACAACACTTTATACTGGAGCTTAATGCCTCTAACAGATCTGGGACCAGGCTATAACTTATGCTTTCCCTGACACAACAACACTATATACTGGAGCTCAATGCCTCTAACAGATCTGGGACCAGGCCAATGGCGAGCACTATCCTCTCTCAGGAAGTCTGACATCTGGCTGCTCTGTCCAATGGCGAGCACTATCCTCTCTCAGGAAGTCTTACATCTGGCTGCTCTATCCAATGGCGAGCACTATCCTCTCTCAGGAAGCTCAGTTTGATATGCAACGCTTCTGTATCTAGCATTTAACCGTACAAACAGAATTATGTTCAACATAATATTTCTAGTCAGATAATGACATGCACATGTAGGCCTGTATTCTAGTAAAACTCTTGCCTGTAAAAGCTCTCAGTTATGAGAGACCCATTTCTGAAAAGATCAATGAAGTGAAGTGAACGGAAGACAATGAATTAACTTGTTTCAACTGAACACATGATGAGAGACGTTAGTGTTGACTATACTGTTACAAGTCTATGGGCCATGGTCTGAAGTAGTGCACTATATAGGGAATAGGGTTCTATAGGGCTCTGGTCTGAAGTAGTGCACTATATAGGGAATAGGATTCTATAGGGCTCTGGTCTAAAGTAGTGCACTATATAGGGAATAGGGTTCTATAGGGCCCTGGTCTAAAGTAGTGCACTATATAGGGTTCTATAGGGCCCTGGTCTAAAATAGTGCACTATATAGGGAATATGGTTCTATAGGGCCCTGGTCTAAAGTAGTGCACTGTATATAGGGAATAGGGTTCTATAGGGCTCTGGTCTAAAGTAGTGCACTATATAGGGAATAGGGTTCTATAGGGCACTGGTCTAAAGTAGTGCACTATATAGGGAATAGAGTGCCAGTGGGGACACAGCCGTGTGTCTGTAGCTGCCATTCTGACCTCTCCATCTCCTCTTAGACAACCTCCAGGGGCGTCAAAAACCCCCAAGCAGTTGAGAGAAATAAAAAGAATAAGGAGATGGAGAAACAAGAGATGAGACCGTCTCCACCTGGAGGAGGAGGAGGAGGGCTGAAGGTTAGTCCTCGTATTTTCAACACAGTGAACACAGATTATGTCATGTCACAGTCTGCCTGCAACTTCAAGAGGTGAGTCTCTTAACGAATCGGCACACCTTTGAGAAAGGCAAGATGGCCTAACCTTGTATTCTTTGCTGGCTTATAGATATTATATAAAATAAAATGAATGAATCATATACAGTGGGGAGAACAAGTATTTGACACACTGCCGATTTTGCAGGTTTTCCTACTTACAAAGCATGTAGAGGTCTGTAATTTTTATCATAGGTACACTTAAACTGTGAGAGACGGAATCTAAAACAAAAATCCAGAAAATCACATTGTATGATTTTTAAGTAATTAATTAATGAATGACATAAGTATTTGATACATCAGAAAAGCAGAACTTAATATTTGGTACAGAAACCTTTGTTTGCCAATTAGAGATCATACGTTTCCTTGACCAGGTTTGCACACACTGCAGCAGGGATTTTGGCCCACTCCTCCATACAGACCTTATCCAGATCCTTCAGGTTTCGGGGCTGTCGCGGGGCAATACGGACTTTCAGCTCCCTCCAAAGATTTTCTATTGGGTTCAGGTCTGGAGACTGGCTAGGCCACTCCAGGACCTTGAGATGCTTCTTACGGAGCCACTCCTTAGTTGCCCTGGCTGTGTGTTTCGGGTCGTTGTCATGCTGGAAGACCCAGCCACGACCCATCTTCAATGCTCTTACTGAGGGAAGGAGGTTGTTGGCCAAGATTTCGCGATACATGGCCCCATCCATCCTCCCCTCAATACGGTGCAGTCGTCCTGTCCCCTTTGCAGAAAAGCATCCCCAAAGAATGATGTTTCCACCTCCATGCTTCACGGTTGGGATGGTGTTCTTGGGGTTGTACTCATCCTTCTTCCTCCAAACACGGCAAGTGGAGTTTAGACCATTAAGCTCTATTTTTGTCTCATCAGACCACATGACCTTCTCCCATCCCTCCTCTGGATCATCCAGATGGTCATTGGCAAACTTCAGACAGACCTGGACATGCGCTGGCTTGAGCAGGGGGACCTTGCGTGCGCTGCAGTATTTTAATCAATGACGGCGTAGTGTGTTGCAAATGGTTTTCTTTGCGACTGTGGTCCCAGCTTCAGGTCATTGACCAGGTCCTGCCTTGTAGTTCTGGGCTGATCCCTCACCTTCCTCATGATCATTGATGCCCCACGAGGTGAGATCTTGCATGGAGCCCCAGACCGAGGGTGATTGACCGTCATCTTGAACTTCTTCCATTTTCTAATAACTGCGCCAACAGTTGTTGCCATCTCACCAAGCTGCTTGCCTATTGTCCTGTAGCCCATCCCAGCCTTGTGCAGGTCTACAATTTTATGCCTGATGTCCTTACACAGATCTCTGGTCTTGGCCATTGTGGAGAGGTTGGAGTCTGTTTGATTGAGTGTGTGGACAGGTGTCTTTTATACAGGTAATGAGTGGAGAACAGGAGGCTTCTTAAAGAAAAACTAACAGGTCTGTGAGAGCCGGAATTCTTACTAGTTGGTAGGTGATCAAATACTTATGCAATAAAATGCAAATAAATTACTCAAATCATACAATGTGATTTTCTGGATTTTTGTTTTGGATTCTGTCTCTCACAGTGGAAGTGTACCAACGATACAAATTACAGACCTCTACATGCTTTGTAAGTAGGAAACACTGCCGATTTTGCAGGTTATCAAATACTTGTTCTCCCCACTTGTAGGTAATTTGTTTTGAGTTAGAACAGTTAAATGATGCAGCCCGAAACATAAAGGCTTTTTAATGTCTCCGACTACATGAATGGCTGGATCTGGTTTATGTAGGCCACATATCACCCACTTGTTGTTGGAATGTTTCCTGTTTCTCTCAACAGGTCATTTATTTGTCTGAGTACACTTTTCCCCTTTGAGGAGATGAGCTGTGTCTATTCCAATCCTTTAATACCAGGTTTTCTTCTGTTTTGTAATGGCAGGTAGGCTAAAGATGGACATGGAGAGATCCTGGAAGTCTCAATCTAGACTGAGGTTCAGCTAACAACATGAAGAGTGTTGGTACCAGTTGACTTGAAAAGGCTTTTTTTGGGTGTTGGCCCTTCTACTACATTTTTTAAATATTTTTAAATGCAAGCTTATTTTTTTAGAGGGGATTGTTTGCCAGGCTTCGACACTGGTAAATGAATAAAGATTCTACTGCCCAATGTTGGCAGTGTGAATGACAGGACATGCCTCCCTTAATGCCAAGATATACAAGAGAATATGCAAGCCAGCCAATGGAGCTTTGGAACAGACAGGCTGGCATAGCTATGAATAGAATATACACACTCAGAGGAAATATGCTCACACTACATCTATAAACTGTACCAGGCATCTTGCCTCTCTCTTTGTCCTCTCTCCTCACGCTCCTCCTTCTTTCTCTCAGCCATTTCAACTTGGCCAGCTTTAACACCATGGTGCTTACTTCTTCTGAGGAATATTCTCATTATTGTGACCTATTTACTGTATAGTACATTTTCCTTCTAAAATGATTTTATGCAACAAAGTCCTTTAAATGTTCAAAATAGGCCTAGATGATTCAAATGACGTTTTCATGCACCAGCACTATTCAGTTGACATTTCTATTGTAGATCAGTGTGAAAAGAACTACATTTCCCATGGCTACTGATGAACCACGTGATGTTTTAGAGTTCATGCACCAGCACTATTTGTTTGTATGTATCTACTCGGATTTTTAAAATACAAACTAACTTTCTGTTTTGTCTGCTTGGACTCAAGAGACAAGTATAGTCGCGTTAATCTTTTTTTGCAAGCAGTCGTGTTCTTTCGATGAATGTATTTGCAATTTAATAATAATAATATAATTTTGATGAATGCATTGATTATGTTTTAAAAAGACAACTACATTTTGAAAATCCATGTACTGTTTTGCAACAGCTCTCTCTGTTTTATGGACGCTGTTTTGAAACTCGACAACCTTGTTCCAAAAAAAAACGAATGGTTTAGACCGTTGTTCATTATTGTATTGTAATGTGTATATATGATGCACGTAAACACTTCACTGTACCGTTTACACCCTGTATCCTGTGCACGTGACAAATAAACGTTGATGTGATGATCAACTCACCATTCATATCAGTTGTCATAGTCAATATAATGACTAACCTGTACCCCCTCACATTGACTCGTTATTGTTATTGTGTTAATTTTTTAAATGTTCTTAAAACTGCATTGTTGGTTAAGGAATTGTAAGTAAAATATTACGGTAAAGTTGTATTCGGCACATGTGACAAATATAACTTTCTTAGAATAATTGGGTGACTGACTTGCACTGTCGAGGCATCATTGACATAGATTTACTTAAACGCATCATGATTCTGATAAAATAACTTAGTCTACTTTTCCTTTACAACGGCAGAGGGTGCACCTTTCCTGGAGGTACTGCAATACCAGGTCGATGCGTGGAGTGGACGGAGCAAGCCCCTATTCCATCTCCCTATTCCAAAAAACAATTTAATATATGGTCCCCAGATAGGGGACTATCAGATATTAAACTGATAAGAACAGACTTTTTCTTTTCTTTTGGAAAAGTTTTATTGATGCATTTCCTTTAAAAACAGCTCATACATTTTTTACATCATTGATACACATAAAAACGGCAACAAAGCATAAAACACAGCATTTGAAAGTTACATTTAAATTTGTTAAAAAGTACATGTTGTTAAAACCAATGAAAACAACCATGGATAAAAGTACTTTCCTTGTAAAAACATCAAATCTGTAAAAGCCATTTAAAATGTGTACTAATGATCTAACAAAGGTAAAACATTTTTAAGACATGAAAAACCATGTTAAAAAGTCACTTTGTTAAAAGGCTGTCTTCAGTCCCTTGTACAGGAGGGGGGGTGAGTCTTTATCAAGCTCACCTCATCCTGCTCTTCTGAATAGATCATCGTCCCGTCCTTCGGGGCCCAGAGGAGATCCCTCCCCTAGGCGCATCGCCCTAGGCGCCGCAGCGCTGTCAGGCCGTGGCCGCCGGGACCTAGGGTGTTGTGGGGGACCCTTCGCCTGGGGTCGAGGCCCCCTTCCTTCCGTACCACCCCAGGGCTTCCGTGGCTACCATGGCCACTGCCTGGGGGGTGGTCTCTACGTTTTTCGCTACCAGCAGGTTACGGGAGGACCACAGTGCTTCCTTCAGGCACGTGAGGGTGGGCCAGAGCTTGGTGAAGGCCTTCGATGGAATGGGCCTTCGGCCCACCCCATACAGCACGAGCTGAGGTGTTAGGTCCTCCCCTGCTGGCAGACACGAGGTGATCAGGGGGCCTGCTTCCTTCCACAGGTCCCTGGCGGCTCTGCACTCCCAGAGCATGTGCCTCACCGACTCTTCTTGGCCGCAGCCTGGTCGGGGGCACGCGGATGTCCTCGCCATGCCCCGTGAGTGCATAACGGCCCTGACCGGGAGGATCTCGTGGGCGACCATCCAGGACAGGTCCCGATGCCGATTCAGGAGAGCAGGATGGGCCACGTTGCGCCAAACCGTTGTGGGCTCACCTATAGCGAGCCCGCGCACTGGACACACTGGTTCCCGATCCTGCACAAGAGAGAGAAGAGAGCGGTGTTTTGTTAAAACCGTGACTGTTTCTTTTTCCAGTTTAAAATGTCTTAAAAACTTCTGGAGCTGGACGTAGTGCGGGGGTAGCAGGAAAGAGACTGGGGCTCGCAGGTCGACTGGGATCAGCCTCAGAGTCCTGAGGTAAGATCCCAGCCAGAACCGTGCGAGGGCCTGGGTCTTGTTGTTGACCGGGGAGGTGGCAAGAGTCAGATGTAACGCTGTGTAGCGGCTGCCCAGGAACAAGTAGAGGTCAGGCAAGCCTTTCCCCCCCTTGGACCTGGGCCTCTTGACCACCTCCCTCCTCAGCCTCTCCCACTTGCATCCCCACAGGAAGTAAAACAGCGTCCGCTCCAGGTCTAAAATGCTCCTTCGAGGGGGGATAAAAACAGAACTGATTAATAAAAGCACAGGTAAAATCACAGCTTTAATGATTAAAACCTTGCCCTCAAAAGTCAGCTGTCGTAGTCCCCAAAAACCCAGTCTCTGTCTTACCGTCCCCAGGATTCCGCTCCAGTTACCGCTCCCTCCTCCCCCCCGGTCAAACTTTACCCCCAGTACCCTTATGTCCGTCAGTTTAACTGTCAGAGGTAGTCTGGTCAAGTCTGGGTCTGCCCACGGTCCGAAGAATTGGGCCTCTGTCTTGTCTCTGTTCAGTCTCGCCCCAGAGGCTCGTCCGTACCAGTCAGTCCTGTCCAGAGTCCTGTCGACGGATAAAAGGTCGGTACATAAAATGTTGACGTCGTCCATGTAAAAGACGCACTTGGCGGTCATCCCCCCACTCCCCGGGATACCCACCCCACTGATCCCTTGGTCCCTTCTCAAGACCTGTGCCAGTGGTTCAATACAGGCCACGAACAGAAGGGGAGATAACGGACAGCCCTGACGGACGCCGCAGTGTACTCCCACTGCTTTTGACAGATGCCCATTTACAAGGATTTTGCTGGTGATGTCCCCGTACAGCAGTCCCACCCAAGCTAAGAACCTGTCCGGGAAACCCATTTTTTGCAGTACCTTAAAGAGGTACTGGTGCGAGACCCGATCAAAGGCTTTTTCAAAATCTAAATTTAGGACTACAAGCCGCATGTTTCTGTCTCTCGCATAACAGATGGCATCTCGGATCAGTATCAGGCTGTCCGTGATCTTCCTTCCGGGCACGGCACAGGTTTGGTCCGGGTGGATCACCTCCCCTAAAACAGAAGACATTCTGAGTGTTAAAACCTTGGTAAAAAGTTTACAATCAAAGTTTAAAAGGGTAATCGGTCTCCAGTTTTTCAGGTCCGTCCTGTCGTTTTTCTTATGTAAAAGAGTCACGATCCCCACTCTAAAACTGTCGGGTAGTCTGTCGAGGTGTTCGAAGTCAGTAAAAACAGTCAGAAGTTCGTCGGCTAAAACATCCCAAAAGGTCAGATAAAACTCCAAAGGGAGGCCGTCCTCCCCCGGTGATTTACCCCTCTTAAAACGTTTCAGTCCTTGGTCGATTTCTGTCCTCGTCAGGTCTTTTTTCAGGTCGTCTGTATTGGGTAAGGTCTTGTCGATGCATGTTAAAAGGTCCCCCATTGTTCCCTCGCACACATCTTTTACCCCAAACAGTTCCCCATAAAAGTCCTCGACCACTTCCTTTATTCCCTCTGTGTCTGTTTTTAAAACCCCGTCCTTGTTTCTCAATCCTGTCATAATCCTACCCTTACTAATTATTTTCTTAAAAAAGTACCTAGTGCACTTCTCCCCCTCTTCTAATTCCCTTTCCTTGCTTCTTAAAATAACCCCCTTGCTTCTCTGTTCTGCTAAAAGTGCCATTTCCTTCTTTACTTCTTTAATTTCTTGGTTAAAATCAAGGCCCTGTTGGCATAGGTTAAAATACCTTTCCAGTCGCTTTTGCAGTCCCACCATGCGTCTATCTTTTTCTCTGCTTTTTTCCTTTCCTATCTCTCTAAAGAAGGTCCTTGTCCTTTCCTTCACCATTTCCCACCACTGTGCTCGCGTGTCAAAGAAGTCCTGTAGCGTCTGCCACTGGCTGAACTGCTCTCTGTACTGACTAACTACTCTATCATCTTCTAGAAGGGAGCAGTTCAGTTTCCAGGGCCCTCTTCCCACAGTCACACCCGAAGATAGTGAAAGGGTGCACGTCAGCATTACGTGGTCTGAGAAGAAAGCAGGGGTTATTCTAGCATCAGTTGGGGGACAGTCCCGGGTAAACAGATAATCAATGCGAGAGGCTCTGGTGCCATCACCACTGGTCCAGGTGAAGCCCTCCTCTCTTGGATGCAGGGTTTTAAAACAGTCAGTCAGTTTAAAATCCCTGCACAGCACTTGCAATAAAACACTTGACCTGTCTACCTTAAAATCCCCTCCTGCCCCTCTCCTGTCTGCTCTGCTTAAAACACAATTAAAATCCCCACCCACCACTAGAGGATCCCTCCCTAGCATGTGGGACTGCAGGTCCTCTAAAAGTGCACACCGGTCATGTTTATCGTTAAAACCATACACGTTTAGCACGTTAAAATCCCTCCCCATAAAAGTACAGTTGGCTAAAAGAGCACGCCCACCTACCACCACTGTGCTCCCCTTCACCACCACCTGTGGGGTCTTGATTAAAATGGCAACACCGTCGTTCTTGTTAAAATTGGAACCACTCCAAATGGAGGGCCCGTGCCGCCACTTATCCTCCCATTTCCTGTAAGAGGATAAAAAGGGTAGACCACACTCCTGTAGTAAAAACACATCAGAGTTAAACCTTTCTAAAAAGGAGAAAAACCGACTGTGCTCTTGTTGCTGTCTTTACGCTCCTCACGTTTATAGTGGTGATTTTAAAAGCCATGAAAGGGGTGAGTAAAAACAGTGCTAGAAGAAAAGCCATTGAAAAGTTAAAAGGGGGTTAGTCTTCAGGGACTTTCTCTCTCTCCCTCCGGGGTAAGGGGGTTTGGAAGGGAGAGGAGGTTAAAACAGGACTTAAAAAGGAGACTTGATTGGGGGAGTTGGAGGGGAAGGTTCTGGGTTCTTCCTCCCCCTGGGAGCTCTCCCACTCCACCTTTCCCTTTTTCTCCTCACCCTGTTCGGGGTCAGAGAGCTCCTCAGCGTTTCTTTTACGTAGGGGGAGGTGTTCCTTACTCTCCCCCTCCTCTCCCGTACCTTCTGACACAGTCTCCATGGTGCTTTCCGACACCGACCCTATGATGTCTGACCCACTTGGGGAGCTTTCGCTAAACATCTCTCCGGAGCCGTCTTTCTCGGCCCTTTCTCCTTCAGGGGTCACATTAGTCTGGGGCAGGGGGGTTGGGGTGGGGAGGGTTTTGTCCTCTCCTCCCACTTCTTCCCCCACTGCACCTTCCGCGCCCTCCACTACAGCCACCACCACCGGCTCCACCACTGTCTCCTCTACCACCACTGCCGGCTCCACTACTGCCTCCTCCTCCACCACCGGCTCCTCCACTACCACCTCGGCAACTGCCGTTCCAGCCCTCTGGCGCTCGAAAGCCCGGTCCGCGGCCGCCCACTCCCTCCTTCCAGCCTTGGCCCTGTTGGCCCAGGAGGAGGGGCAGTCGCGGATGAGGTGGGACCGCTCGCCACAGAGGTTGCACGACCTTCCGTTCGTGCACTCCTCGTAGCGGTGGCCCACCTCCCGGCACTTCATGCAGACGACCTTCTGACAGGCGTCTGCAAGGTGGCCATGTTCACCACACTTACGGCACAGCTTGGGCTGGTCCTGGTAGTGAACATGGCCCCTGTTCTCTCCGAGGACTATGGTGGATGGGATGGCTTTCAACCCACCATAGCCCCCAGGGTCCTCCCTTTGCTGGACAGTGACCCTCCAGGCCCCTGTCCAGATCCCATCGAGGTCTTTTACCTGGATCAGGGGACCCTTCACGTTGCAGTACCTGCCCAGCCATACTGCAACGTCCTCCGGCTGTACGGTTTCATTGTACATACGGACAATAACGGTTTTAATGCTATTATCCGTCAGCTTGGTCACCTCAAACATCGCTGTGAGGGACCCCTGGGTGTTCAGGGCGTTCTGGAGTTTCCCCCAGAACTCCCTCAGGAAGCTGGCGTTGGCAAAACTGACATCGAAGCCCTTCCTATAGGGGAGGGCTAAGATGCAGTTTACCTGCGCGGGATGAAAGCCGAGCTCTTTCTGGAGGAATTTTCTGGAGAAATCCAATCGGGATAGCTCCATTATTTTTCCTCCCCTCTCCTTTAGAAGGAGGCGCACTGCATGGTGCCTCCTCATGCCAGCCTGTGCTGCTGACATGATGGAGGCCCACTCCCTTTACAGCCCAACACCAGTGAGAGGGGAGGGGGAAGGGAAGGGGAAAGGGAGGGGAAGGGGTGTAAAACAGCCAAGGAACTAGCAGGCTCAGCCAGACTGTGCTGAACAGGGCCTACCAGTACCACGGGACACACAACAAACTATCTAGCACAGCACCAAACTAATCTTATCAACAATGGGAAGGGACACAAGGAGGGATTTTTTATTTTTTTTGTGTGTAATTTTTTAAAAATAAATTTTCCCCGGAGGGGAAAGGCACGAAGGGGAAGGACAATAATGAACAAAACAAACAAAAACGGGGGGGGGGGGGGGGGGGGTGGGGCGAACTAACAAACAAACAAATTTAGGTAAGGGGAATTAAGGGGATAACAAAAGGAACACTGACCAACACAACACCTGCCAAACTTGAGGGCCGAGAGAGCTAGCAGGCCTCACCAGCAGGCCAGGCCAAGCTAACCAGCTAGCAAGCCTCACCAGTAGGCCAGGCCAAGCCAACCAGCTAGCAAGCCTCACCAGTAGGCCAGGCCAAGCCAACCAGCTAGCAAGCCTCACCAGTAGGCCAGGCCAAGCCAACCAGCTAGCAAGCCGGCAGGCCAAAGGTCCCCCAGTTGACAACACAAGACAAGAAACAGAGACAAAAGGCAATTTAGGGGGTGAACTAGCAAGTACAAGGTGGATGGGAGAATACGGTCAGACAAACACACAACAATGCAATGCCTGCCACGCCTAAAGGGCCAGGAGGCTAGCGTTCCAACAAGCCAGAAAGCCCCTCCGGCTAGCAGGCAACACAAAACTCAAAACAGTAGGAAATAATTGAAGGGGGGAGGGTAGGATACAAGGGGGGGAGGATAGGTACTAAACAGGACAAACAAGGGGAAACTGAAATTTAAATTAAATAAGAAAGAAAAGGACCAGAGGGCCTTCAAACTCACCCTACAGGTGCTGGTGCACCTGTAGTCCACCACCAGACCCACCACCTAACCCAGGACAAAAATAATAGTGAAACAATACAACAATAATGATTTTAAACAAAAGTAATTAGCACAATCTCCCGGGCGCCCTCCGGCCTGCGATCGCTTCTCTGATCAAGCGCAGCACTGTCAAGGACAATGCACGTGATCTTAGCCAAAAGGCCGAGAAGCGATACCGCAATGCTTTCGGGAGGAAGGTGCCGTTCTCAGACACGTCAAATCCGGTAACGGTTACACCAAAATGAGCTCTGTACACTTTACAACAAATATCAAAGATGATGCTATTTAAAAAAATGGTGGCATAGACTGGGATTTGATCAACGTCGGGAAACGACACTTTTCACTGTTACAATGTAACATATTGGAAGGTTCCAAAGTGACGTGGACATCCGCCCTCCAATCGGAAACGAGACAAATCCTTATTGAGTTAAAACCAGATTTACAGCTAAATTGGAATAAGAATCTATCAAATAGGGGTGGGAAAAACAATTTGTAGATAATAAAACTGACATAACATGTTATCTTTTATAAACTGTCTCTGGAAGCGTTGATGCCACAAGGAACTAAAATAATTGTCCACTTGGTGGCGCCCGACTTCCACCGACCGTCGCCTTGTTCAAGCTGTACTATGTGTTCAATCAAAATGCATTTTAATGTTGAACCACTCGACTTCAATTCCAACGTCATCAACGTCATCCAACGTCTCCTGCGCTGGAGAGATGAGAGTTGCAGGCTCATGTCTATCAGAGCAGAGAGAGAGAGATCATAGAAAGTGAATCTCATTCTAGTTTGGTGAGAGATACAGGGGGTGCGGGAGAATAAAGGAAGAGGAACCGTTTACACCCTGTATCCTGTGCACGTGACAAATAAACGTTGATGTGACGAGTTCATCATGTTTCCTCTTATAGAATCACAGCCACGCGAAGGGTTCTGGAGGAGCTGCAGCACACATGAGAAATTAAAATAAAATGTGCCAAAGTTATAGAGTTACTGCTGTCTGTTCAGAAATACATTTAATAATTCAGAATAGCCTTCTACACTATGACAACGCCTAAACTTCAGCCACAGAGGATAAATGGCTTATTTTCAATAATAGCCTATTAGAGTGTAGCCCAATACAAGGCATAGTCTACAGTCGGGGATGCGCGGTGAACATGTTAGTGAACAAACAGTATGCAGACAAAACTGGCCTTTCGCAATATTTAAAATGCCTACAATCGCGGAAAAACACAGGTCGGAAAGCAAATGGTTCTTGCTAAAAAGAGAATAATCTAATTTGTCAGCTGTTACCAAAATATTTGATCAACTTCCAACTTTTACAAAGTACAAAGTAAAACAGGAGAGTGGCGTTTGGCACGAGCGCATAGGCCATCACCAGCGAGTGAGATGCGCATCTTTGGGTGAATCAGTGAAACTGAAAGCAATTTCCTCCTCATATTGTAGCCTAATGTGTCTCCACACAACTAGACATTGGCTATTGATGGATTCAAGAAGAGGTCGTTTTCATTGATCTCGGATTCTCAGTTTGTCATTTCGCTCATTGACTTGTAGTAAAACCACTACAGACTCCATCAACACCTATTCTGACTGACCTCCAGACATTGACCCGAAAATCACCTGATTACTTCAGACTCATTCTGAACAAGTTGTAGTCTACGAGGATACTTGGTTTTCTTCCCTTGGCATGCACGCTTGGGTAAGCATAAACGCACATGTACAAAGGAACATTCAATGAGGATTTATCCTAGGATCACATAAAAACCTCTTAGGACTAGGGAGCAGTGTTCGGAAGTTCGGATGAATGACGTGCCCAAAGTAAACTTCCTGTTACTCAGACCCAGAAGCTAGGATATGCATATAATTTGTAGCATTGAATAGAAAAGTAGTCATGTTGCGCACTCTTCACTATTTATATTCTCTATTGAACACGCTATTCTCTGTCTTAAATTGTATTGTTTATTTAGATATTAGAATACCTGAACATTTATTAGGAACCTCGCTTCACTTGTTTGGACGAACTTTAGCGGTAACTTTTTGGAATCGTATGCATGTTGAACAGGTGGATTACTGAATCAAGCAGATATTTTTGGGATATAAAGAAGGACTATATCGAACAAAATGACCAATCATTGTGTAGCTGGGACCCTTGGGATTGCAAACAGAGGAAGATCTTCAAAGGTAAGTGGTTTATTTTATCGCTATATCTGATTTTGTGATGCTTGTGCTGATTTGGAAAGGTATTCGCCCAATTTTTCAGTTTTTGATTTGTTAAAAAAGTTTGAAATATCCAATAAATGTCGTTCCACTTCATGATTGTGTCCCACTTGTTGTTGATTCTTCACAAAAAAATACAGTTTTATATCTTTATGTTTGAAGCCTGAAATGTGGCAAAAGGTCGCAAAGTTCAAGGGGGCCGAATACTTTCGCAAGGCACTGTACATTACAGTCCAATTAGATGAATAAGATGGGAGAACTATATTTTGTTTTGTTATGCTTTCATTCATTTTGTTTCATTTTCTTTGACACTTAGGAACTGTTAGAGCCATAAACAACTTCCCCATACAACCATCAGTTAGTGCCACAACGCCACTTATTTGGGAGGAAATGTAATTATATATTTTGTGAGTGTGTGTGTTGTTAACTTCATCGGGCTTGGGGGCAGTATTCGGAAGTTTGGATGAATGAAGTGCCCAAAGTAAACTGCCTGTTACTCAGGCGCAGAAGCTAGGATATGCATATAATTGGTAGTATTGGATAGAGGTGAGTATAACAGAACTGATATGGCAGGCAAAAACCAGAGGACAATCCATCCAGAATTATTTTTTTCTCCATCTCACCATTGATAACAATGGCTGGGAATGGGAATATAAAAGGAAGACGTCCCAGATTTCAGTTCCTCGGGCTTCCACTAGATGTCAACAGTCTTTAAAAAGAGTTTAAGGCTTGTTTTGTTTTTAAATGAGCTAGAATTTGTAGTTTTTCTAAGTGGCTCCCATTTTGGCTGTAGTGTTTGTAGTGCATTCCGGGGAGTGCACGTACTTCGTTATTTATCTCCGGTAGTGGTCTCCGGTATTCTCCGTCTTAAATTTGATCTTAAATTTTATAATTTATTTATATAATAGGGTACCTGAGGATTGATTAGGAACGTTGTTTGACTTGTTTAGAAGAAGTTTATTGGTAATTTACGGGATTCACCAGGGAAACCGGTGGATTACTGAGTCAAGCGTGCCATTGAAACATACTTTTTTTGGGATATGAAGGAGGACTTTATCGAACAAAAGGACCATTTGTTATGTAGCTGGGACCCTTGTGATTGCAACCAGATGAAGATCTTCAAAAGTAAGTGATTTATTTTATCGTTATTTCTAACTTTCGTGAAGCGTCTGCTTGGTTGAAACATTTTTGTAATGCTTTTGTGTCCTCAGATAATCAATCACATGGTGTGCTTTTAAAGCCTTTTTGAAATCTGACAACGCAGTTGGATTAACAATACATTAAGCTTTTAACCTTTTGCGTGTAGGGGACAGTATTTTTTGTTTTTGGCTAAAAAACGTACTCATTTGAAACTGCCTATTTCTCAGCCCCAGAAACTAGAATATGCATATAATTGTCAGATTAGGATAGAAAACACTCTAAAGTTTCCAAAACTGTCAAAATATTGTCTGTGAGTATAACAGAACTGATATTGCAGGTGAAAACCTGAGGAAAATCCAATCATGAAGTGCCTCTTATTTTGAAACCTCTCTGTTCCTATGCATGAATGTTTAGTATTACGATTTCTGTAATTTGAATTTGGTGCTCTGCAATTTCACAGGATGTTGTCGAGGTGGGAAGGTAGCGTCCCAATGATCCGTAAGAAGTCAACATCTGCCTAAGTTACTGCCCAGATCTTCCAGTCTGGATGACCAGACGACAGGTCCGGAACGGCAATTCCCAACCTGGACATACCCTGGCCATTCCTGTGGTGCTTTGCAGCTTCCAGAAAACCTACCAAGGTAGACCACCAGAGGGGGGTGGCAACAGCGATCACCAACTGGACATCCGCTGCCCAGACTAGGAGCAGCCTGCTTCATTCGCAGAAACCTACCTGGGTCAACCACCAGAGGGACACCACAACCAGGACAACCCATGGTAATTTTTATGTTGGTTTGCAACAAGGATAATTGCAAGATTGAACCCAACAAAGGGGGACTGTCATGACGTTGCCCTGTTGGGTGAGGTTTATGACCCCCCCATAAATACCTTTACCCCTTCTCCCTCCACTCTACAGAATGGACTCTTGGAAAGCCCTGTGTTACCACAGAGAAAGTATGGTAACATCAAAAGGTTGGGGAATGGAACCATATTTCAGTAATCCAACCAGTTGATAGTGTCCGTTGGTACTTAAAGAATATGATCTCAGATCAGTTGTTGCCTGGGACATTATATCTGATGATAGGATGACATAAACTGTATCTTGGAAAGTCTACACAAGTCTACACATTCAGATTCACATAGAATTGTTGTGCAATTTAAATGTTTAAATATGAAACTATTTGTGAAAAGATTAAATGTAATTTTAGCCTCCTAAATAAGAAACACTTAGTCAGTGCCCACACCCAGTCAGTGCCCACACCCAAGTGAACAGACATTGGTTGAGAACTATGAAACACGCCCTTCTCTCCCCCCAGTACAAAAGCCTGTTGACAGAAGTCAACCTTAGTTTCCGATGATGTGAGGAAAGGGCTAAAAGGGCTAATTTCAACTACAACCTAATGAAATTTACATGAGCCAAGATAACGTGGAGGTGACGATCGCCACGTTAGAATTGTGAATTTCGACTGGACCAGCCAGAATACAGCGCAAGCTGATTATGGCAGAATGGTATGAACTTTGAACTATTATTCACTAAAGAAGAAGTGATTACATCCTAGTCGTTGCGGTTATCAGCTGCAGTTGAGAACGCGGCCTAGGACGAGGACAGTCAATCTCCTAAGAACTGAGGGTACTTCAACGTATCCGCTCTACAACACTACGACCAGAAAGATTCTTCGGTGATCAATGGTGATCTCTGCTGGGCAAACCAGTCTTCCATCCTCGACCCATCTATCGATGTACAGCTCAGAGTAAATATATATCTTGCATTTTCCTTTTCCGAATGGGCGGTTATTAGAATGCATAAGATTCTGTATTTAGCATTGCTTCTCAAGGTCCAATAGAGACCCAATTCTGTTGTCCCTCAGTCTTCCTGCTCTTTCATTCAAACCTAACCCCCTTCCTTTGTGTAACCAGCCATAATATCGGATTAGACCACCAGGGACTTTTCATGACATGATTAGTAATCAATGTATGATCTATTCTGTGTATATCTATGTAATTCTGTGTGATTATTTAGGTATTTAGTAAATAAATAATTAATTCAGAAGACAGCAGCTCTATAAACACTCTTCCGTGGTGCAACAGGTTATTATTAATAAGTTAATTGTTGCATGGTTGAATTCAATGATGTAATCAATTAAACGTTAGGAAATTGATTTGATAAAATAGCCTGTCATCTCATTTAATCATAGTCAGAGACGCGACACTAATTATCCAACCATGTGACACACCACAGGATATCTTGGCCATGATAGATGCACCTGTCACGACGTCCGCCGAAGTCCGCCCTTCTCCTTGTTCGGGCGGTGTTCGGCGGTCGACGTCACCGGCTTTCTAGTCACCACTGATCCATGTTTGATTTTTCGTTTAGTTTTGTCTGTATCACACACACCTGGTTTCAATTCCCATATCACGTTCCTTATTTAACCCTCTGGCAAACATTTCTGTTCTGTCCGTGATTGTTGGTGTCTTAAGTGGTTGTTGTATGTGCTAGTGTGCATGTATGTTCCTATTTTGAATTTTTGCTTGACTTTTTGAGTAAACTCCGTTGTGTTGCTCAAAACCTGTGTCCTGCGCCTGACTCCGCTACATCTCTGCACCCAATCGGTGACAGAATCACGGACCGTTCAAATGGAGTCAGCAGGTGCAGCCAGCCCTTCTCTCCCAGTAGAGGAGCGTGTCCAGCAGCACGCAACCATGTTACAAAGTCTAGGGACAGCCATGGACGCGTGCTGCAAACAATGGACAGATGGGAGAGAGGAGGCTTTCCTGTAAATACTACATCATCACCTCCGCCCGCACCTCAACCTACACCGATGTCCACCTCTCAGTCGTCAGGACCCAGTGGGATTCGGCTCTAGCTCCCAGGAGCATATGACGGAACAGCTGCAGGGTGCCAAGGGTTCCTACTCCAGCTGGAGCTCTACCTGGCAGCTGTTCAGCCGGCCACTTCGGGACGCGAGAGAGTGAGCGCCCTTATCTCCTGCCTGACTGGAAAGGCCCTGGAGTGGGCCAACGGTCTTCCCTTGTTCGGCCTCTCATGATCCTATTATTTCGTGGCAACAGAGGGCTCTCAAGGAATGATCCTGTCAGTGTTCAGTGAGGTGTGTAGGTGTTTCCTTAGGTGCCACTACGGTGGAAAGTTCTAACCAGGTTTCCACCATGCACATTCCCCCCCGAATATGCCGATTTGGCACTCACCATCTGTAAAAAGAAGGCGACTCAATTACCACCCCATCGACAGGGGGATTGTGCGATAGATCTCTTGGTAGAAGCTGCACTTCCCAGGAGTCACATGTATCCTCTGTCACAGGAGGAGACGGTGGCTATGGAGACATGTGCCACCGA
This sequence comes from Oncorhynchus clarkii lewisi, assembly GCF_045791955.1. Taxonomy (NCBI): domain Eukaryota; kingdom Metazoa; phylum Chordata; class Actinopteri; order Salmoniformes; family Salmonidae; genus Oncorhynchus; species Oncorhynchus clarkii. The sequence continues at coordinate 94,284,729 of NC_092148.1, forward strand.
ATCTCTGGGACAGGGATACATTCAGCCTTCCATCTCACCTGTCTCCTCAAGTTTATTTTTTGTGAAGAAAAAGGATGGAGGTTTGCGCCCGTGTGTGTATTGATTATCGAGGTTTGAATAAGATCACGGTAAAATACAGTTACCTGATACCGCTGGTGCGTATCCGGGCGGGAGATGAGTGGAAGACAGCATTTAGCACCACTTCTGGGCATTATGAGTACCACGTCATGCCGTACGGGTTAATGAATGCTCCATCAGTCTTCCAATCCTTTGTAGATGAGATTTTCAGGGACCTGCACGGGCAGGGTGTAGTGGTGTATATAGATGACATTCTAATATACTCCGCTACACGCGCCGAGCATGTGTCCCTGGTACGCAGGGTGCTTGGTCACATGACCTGTACGTTAAGGCTGAGAAATGTCTGTTCTTCCAACAGTCCATCTCCTTCCTAGGGTAGCAGTTTTCAGAGTCAGGGGTAGAGATGGAGAATGACCACATTTCAGCCGTGCGTAATTGGCCGACTCCAACCACGGTGAAGGAGGTGTAGCAGTTTTTATGCTGAAAGGGGGACCGGTGCGACTGCAGTGGACAGCTGGGGCGGACAGGGCTTTTGGTCACTTGAAGGCTCTGTTTACCTCGGCTCCCGGTGCTGGCTCATCCGGATCCCTCCTTAGCGTTCATAGTTGAGGTGGACACGAGGCAGGGATAGGGGCTGTGCTGTCTCAGCGCTCGGGTACGCCACTAAAGCTCCGCACAACTATGATGTGGGGGACCGGGAGCTGTTGGCTGTTGTCAAGGCTCTGAAAGTGTTCTCATTTGGACTGACCACCGCAACCTGGAGTACATTCGAGCAGCGAGGAGACTGAACCCTCGCCAGGCAAGGTGGGACATGTTTTTCACCCGCCTTTCTTTCACTCTCTCCTACAGACCAGGTTCCCAGAACGTTAAGGCAGACGCACTGTCCCGGCTGTATGATACAGAGGAGCGGTCCACGAATCCCACTCCCATAATTCCAGCTTCTCGCCTGGTGGCACCGGTGGTATGGGATGTGGACGCGGACATCGAGCGGGCATCACGTGCAGAGCCCACTCCCCCTGAGTGTCCAGCTGGGCATCTGTACATTCCGTTTGATGTCCGCGATCATTTGATCTATTGGGCCCATAAGTCCCCCTCCTCTGGTCATCCTGGCATCGGTCGGACGGTGCGCTGCCTTGCTGGGAAGTACTGGTGGCCCACTTTAGCTAAGGACGTGAGGGTTTATGTTTCCTCATTTTCGGTATGCGCACAGTGCAAGGCACCTAGACAATTGCCCAGAGGGTAATTACAACCCCTTCCCGTTCCACAACGACCGTGGTCACACCTATCGGTTGGATTTTGTGACGGATCTTCCCCCGTCGCGGGGTAACACCACGATCCTGGTCGTTGTGGATCGGTTTTCTAAGTCCTGTCGTCTCCTTCCTTTTCCCTGCCTCCCTACGGCTCTACAAACTGCGGAGGCCCTGTTGACCCATGTATTCCGGCACTACGGGTTGCCTGAGGATATAGTTTCTGACCGGGGTCCCTAATTCACGTCTAGAGTCTGGAGGGCCTTTATGGAACACCTGGGGGTCTCGGTCAGCCTTACCTCAGGTTTCCACCCCGAGAGTAACAGGCAGGTGGAAAGAGTCAACCAGGATGTGGGTAGGTTTCTGCGGTCCTATTGCCAGGACTGGCCGGGGGAGTGGGCGGAGATGGCCCAAAACTCCCTCCGCCACTCCTCTACCAACCTATCACCGTTTCAGTGTGTGCTGGGTTATCAGCCGGTCCTGGCACCATGGCATCAGAGCCAGATTGAGGCTCCTGTGGTGGATGAATGGTTTTGGCACTCAAAGGAGACATGGAATGCTGCCCATGTGCGTCTACAACGGGCCGTCAGGATGGGTAATGTAGTATTGACTCTTGGTTGACAGTGTTGTGGATGGGTAATGTAGTCTTGACTCTTGGTTGACAGTGTTGGGGATGGGTAATGTAGTCTCGACTCTTGGTTGACAGTGTTGGGGGATGGGGAATGTAGTCTTGACTCTTGGTTGACAGTGTTGGGGGATGGGTAATGTAGTCTCGACTCTTGGTTGACAGTGTTGGGGGGATGGGGAATGTAGTCTTGACTCTTGGTTGACAGTGTTGGGGGGATGGGTAATGTAGTCTTGACTCTTGGTTGACAGTGTTGGGGGGGATGGGGAATGTAGTCTTGACTCTTGGTTGACAGTGTTGGGGGGGATGGGGAATGTAGTCTTGACTCTTGGTTGACAGTGTTGGGGGGATGGGGAATGTAGTCTTGACTCTTGGTTGACAGTGTTGGGGGGATGGGTAATGTATTGTATGCTCGAGTGCCAAATTAACACAAATGTGTTTCTATTTGTCTTTGTTACTTCATTTGGATATTTCTGAGTCTTATTTTGTATCTAGATTTTTATATCGTTTTTAATGTTATGATGATTTATTTGTGTTGTTCCTAATTTCTGAATAAAAATGACAGTTAGTGCAGAATGGTGCTTTTTTGTTGGGGGGGGATGGGTAATGTAGTCTTGACTCTTGGTTGACAGTGTTGGGGGGATGGGTAATGTAGTCTTGACCATTGGTTGACAGTGTTGGGGGGATGGGTAATGTAGTCTTGACTCTTGGTTGACAGTGTTGGGGGGATGGGTAATGTAGTCTTGACTCTTGGTTGACAGTGTTGGGGGGATGGGTAATGTAGTCTTGACTCTTGGTTGACAGTGTTGGGGGGATGGGTAATGTAGTCTCGACTCTTGGTTGACAGTGTTGGGGGATGGGTAGGGCGCTGAGGGAGCAATACCAGCTTGAACCACCACTGCCTATGCCACACCGATGGCTGCGCCCCCACAACACCCAGGGCTGCGCCCCAGCCCAGTCGCAAAGTCCAAAGATTAGGGCCTAATGCATTTATTTCAATTACCTGATTTCCTCAAGGAAACTGTAACTCAGTACAGTTGTTGGATGTAAGCGTTTTATACACTGCTCAAAAAAATAAAGGGAACACTAAAATAACACATCCTAGATCTGAATGAATGAAATATTCTTATTAAATACTTTTCTTTACACAGTTGAATGTGCTGACAACAAAATCACACAAATTATCAATGGAAATAACATTTATCAACCCATGGAGGTCTGGATTTGGAGTCACACTCAAAATTAAAGTGGAAAACCACACTACAGGCTGATCCAACTTTGATGTAATGTCCTTAAAACAAGTCAAAATGCTCCTGATGAGGTGGCAGATGGTCTCCTGAGGGACGTCCTCCCAGACCTGGACTAAAGCATCCGCCAACTCCTGGACAGTCTGTGGTGCAACGTGGCGTTGGTGGATGGAGCGAGACATGATGTCCCAGATGTGCCAAATTGGATTCAGGTCTGGGGAACGGGCAGGCCAGTCCATAGCATCAATGCCTTCCTCTTGCAGGAACTGCTGACACACTCCAGCCACATGAGGTCTAGCATTGTCTTGCATTAGGAGGAACCCAGGGCCAACCGCACCAGCATATGGTCTCACAAGGGGTCTGAGGATCTCATCTCGGTACCTAATGGCAGTCAGGCTACCTCTGGCGAGCACATGGAGGGCTGTGCGGCCCCCCAAAGAAATGCCACCCCACACCATGACTGACCCACCGCCAAACCGGTTGTAGTGTCTTAACACTTAGTACTTATTGATGTAATAAGAAAGACTCTGAATACAAGCAATTGAACTGGAGCTTCACATTGACTCAAACGAGTTAGTACCAGAATAACATAGAACAACACTGCGCATGACCAAGGGTGCTCCCGCCTTAAAGGGGACATCAGTAATTAACAGAACATAACACCGGTCATGCTGGAGGATGTTGCAGGTAGCAGAACGTTCTCCACGGCGTCTCCAGACTCTGTCACGTCTGTCACATGTGCTCAGTGTGAACCTGCTTTCATCTGTGAAGAGCACAGGGCGCCAGTGGCGAATTTGCCAATCTTGGTGTTCTCTGGCAAATGCCAAACGTCCTGCACGGTGTTGGGCTGTAAGCACAACCCCCACCTGTGGACGTCGGGCCCTCATACCACCCTCATGGAGTCTGTTTCTGACCGTTTGAGCAGACACATGCACATTTGTGGCCTGCTGGAGGTCATTTTGCAGGGCTCTGGCAGTGCTCCTCCTGCTCCTCCTTGCACAAAGGCGGAGGTAGCGGTCCTGCTGCTGGGTTGTTGCCCTCCTACGGCCTCCTCCACGTCTCCTGATGTACTGGCCTGTCTCCTGGTAGCGCCTCCATGCTCTGGACTCTACGCTGACAGACACAGCAAACCTTCTTGCCACAGCTCGCATTGATGTGCCATCCTGGATGAGCTGCACTACCTGAGCCACTTGTGTGGGTTATAGACTCCGTCTCATGCTACCACTAGAGTGAAAGCACCACCAGCATTCAAAAGTGACCAAAACATCAGCCAGGAAGCATAGGAACTGAGAAGTGGTCTGTGGTTATCACCTGCAGAACCACTCCTTTATTGGGGGTGTCTTGCTAATTGCCTATAATTTCCACCCGTTTTCTATTCCATTTGCACAACAGCATGTGACATTTATTGTCAATCAGTGTTGCTTCCTAAGTGGACAGTTTGATTTCACAGAAGTGTGATTGACTTGGAGTTACATTGTGTTGTTTAAGTGTTCCCTTTATTTTTTTGAGCAGTGTATGTTTGTTCGGTATAGTTTAATGTTCTGTTTTTGGCCCGGTTTCCCGATAAGCAATGGAACTGAGTGTTTTAATGATGCATCTTTCCTACAACGGCGTAACATGTAACATGCGTTTCCCAAAGCACCACGCAGAGAGAACGTTCACGACGTGTCTACTGATAGGATCGAAAGAAAAGGGAGCGCTGCTCTATGATAATCACTCTTCATTCAAATCTTACTTTAACATAATTATTTCCCAATACCGATGACGGATCAACTCTTAGAGATTACCACATACGGCTGCAAATAGAGGCGGTTTATTGTAATACTTGTGCATACCCAATAAAATGCACTGAATCACAGATTTGACACATTGCGCACGTTAGGCTACCTATCATTAAATATATTGAGACCAATTACAGACAGTAGCCTTCAAGTAACAAAATATAATTCAATTGATTGAACATTACATGTATTTCAATAGGATTAAAATGGGCCTATAGCTTGTTTGTATAAATTGCAAAGGCATTGTAAACTTTGTATTTGTAGTCAACTTTGTTCAGATGTCATTGGCGGTGACAGACGGAAAACCCCATGTGATTCTAGGTTCATATTTACCGGAGATCTGTGAATAAAAAAAACATGTAACGTCGCATTTAGCTGTTCTGAGGTAGTTTATTAGATTACGAGCGTTTTCCGGTGCAACGTTAATAACAATGGCTTTGTGAAACCGCCCGGGAAATTGTACGATGCTCCTACGAAGGTTCTAACGATTAATTTATCCTTAACATACTTTTGGGAAACCGGGCCCTATTCTGTTTGAATGATTCTAATCTAATGCACTCTTCTAATGTTCCGTCCTCTTTTAAAATAAATTCAATACATTGTATTATAAAATGGATGTGTTGTCTTGGTGATTGTTTATGTATTCTAGTAGTTTGTGTGAATAAAGTGATGTTATTGAATTCTAGTAGTTCCTGGTTGGTTCACAGTTCTAATCAGTAATGTAACCCAGCAGTGATCTGTCGGTGCTACAGGCTCTACCAAAAAAATAAATAAATAAATAAATGATTCCCTGTCATGTACATTTTAGAACACAACCCTATGCTTTTTAAAGAGCAACTATTTCTGTTTATCATTGAAGTCAAAGACAATTGTTTTTCCTTGATGTTAAAACAAGACTATGGCTTAGCACCTACCTATGTGTACCTTGACTTTTTTTTATTGAAACAGTATGTGATTGTATATTTGTCCTGTTCAAAAGTAGTGCACAGCACTATAGGCTAGAGTGTGTAAAATAGACCATTTGTTCTGTGACTGAATAACATTGATGAAGGATAACGACTCCAATTTCTATGCTGTCGTAAAACAGGTTACATTGTAAATGTGAATAAAAAAAGAGGATTAGACCTGACTGGAGGTTGCTCTGACGGGTTGGTTGAATAAAAAGGTCTGTTAGTCTGATTTCGCAAGGCTACTTGGAACAGGCCAGTGCCAGTCATCACGTTGTAGTTGTGGATGGCCATTTACAGTACCGTAACATACCAGTAGGTGTCAGTAAAGTAGCAATCGACACTAGTATTGTCCACCAGCCAGCTCTCTAGCAATTTGGTCAGGGGATGAGGTTGAATGGACACAAAGCTAAGTTATCGTAGACAGACCGCCCGACCATACAATACATGTTATCTGGATCAGTCCTATTGCCATTCACAAGAATTCAAGTAAATATTCTACATTTGATTGTCTCTTTAATCCTCAGAAATAATCTTCTCACAATAATGATGTTAATTAATAGCGTTCCTTAATTAACAAATTATCAAAAGCTTTTAACTTCAAAAAACAGGAGAGACAAACTAGCTCATGGAAAAAAAGAGAAATCACTCATGATAGCACATTGGAGAAATTAATAGACATTACAGAGATACATAATCATAACAAACACATCCTACGTATAAGCTATTCATATTAGTCAGGACTTTTAACATAATAAAGTAGCACTATTTCAAACATATTTTAAATGTTGACTTCCATTAGAATGAATGGTGGAACCCTTTGGTCTTTAAAGCAAAAAAGCTCAAGCCAGAGACAGGTCCCTGGGTGTGGTAACCGGTAAGCCCGTACTGTGACCGATGGTGGGATTACATTTAAAAAACATATTGTTTTAGCCATGATTATCTTCCCTTGTGTGGTGTAGCTGCATATTTAGAAAACAAGGAAAGGAGAAAGCCCATGATTGGTGGAACCGGAGGAGGAACATGATTGGTGGAACCGTAGGAGGAACATGATTGGTGGAACATGTCCAGATTTAGCTTGACCAGTATCCAATCATTATTCAGAATATATCCATTATTACAGAAGTCATACTATACTTTCACACTATTAAATGAATGAATGACAAAAGTCAAACAAAATACACACAAGGTAACATTAGAAAACATGCTTTTAGTACCAAATATACCAGCCTCAATCCCCGGCTAAAAATGATTGTCAAAATGATTGTCAAAATGATTGCATAGATAATTCTCAAAGGCTGTAAATCCAAATCAAACTGTCACGTTGACGCTAGTTCGCCGTGATTGCTAGGACAGGAGATATATACCTGCTGGCCACTGTCTGTTCTGTAGCTCAGGTGGGACGGCTGTGGCTTACATCAACTAGAAGACATGCTGTACATGCAACTGGTTGGAATCTGGTTGGAATGACACTGTGTCAGCTGGCTTTGCCCTCTGTGTCACTGTCATTTCAATCAGTTTTGCTAGTTGGGAAAGGCAAGAGGTCATTTCCTCAGGTCCTCATGAATGTCTTTACTTCTTGTTGCGGTAGTAGGCGGCCATCTTTACTTCTTGTTGCGGTAGTAGGCGGCCATCTTTACTTCTTGTTGCGGTAGCAGGCGGCCATCTTTACTTCTTGTTGCGGTAGCAGGCGGCCATTTTTACTTCTTGTTGCGGTAGTAGGCGGCCAACTTTACTTCTTGTTGCGGTAGTAGGCGGCCAACTTTACTTCTTGTTGCGGTAGTAGGCGGCCATCTTTACTTCTTGTTGTGGTAGTAGGCGGCCATCTTTACTTCTTGTTGCGGTAGTAGGCGGCCAACTTTACTTCTTGTTGCGGTAGTAGGCGGCCATCTTTACTTCTTGCTGCGGTAGTAGGCGGCCATCTTTACTTCTTGTTGTGGTAGTGTGCGGCCATCTTTACTTCTTGCTGCGGTAGTGTGCGGCCATCTTTACTTCTTGCTGCGGTAGTAGGTGGCCATCTTTACTTCTTGCTGCGGTAGTGTGCGGCCACCACCAAGTAGCTGTCTGGGGTGAGGTCCTTGGTGTTGGGGGACTTGGGGGACATGGGAAAGGTCTTCCCCTCCACTCTGGAGATCTGGAGCATCCGACATGGGTCGTGTTTCAGCAGGTAGCTCTCAAAAGTCTCCCAGCCTCCTCCCACACGCACCATCACATGCTTGTTGTGTAACATCTAGGACAAGAAGAAGAAGATATTATTTCACGGTGTAGTACAAGGGTATTCAAATCCCAGCCTGGAGGTTCAGAGTACTGCTGGTGTTCTGTTCTACCTGATCATTCATTGCACTGACCTGATATCCCAGGACTAAACACAGACCTTGATTAGAGGGGAAGAATGAAAATCACAATGGGAATGGTCTTTGAGGTCCAGATTTAGTGTAGTAGATGGACATCTCTAGTAACTCACAGCTAGTACAGTGGCTTTGTTTGATTCCTTTTCACTAATAAATGACTCCAAAATTAAAAATTAGACTCCAAAACTAAACTGCTGTAAACACTACTCCTGCTGCTACCGTCTGTAACGTGGTACTACTGTAAACACTACTCCTGCCTACTACCTGCTACCGTCTGTAAGGTGGTACTGCCGTAAACACTAGTCCTGCTGCTACCTGCTACCGTCTGTTACATGGTACTACTGTAAACACTACTCCTGCTGCTACAGTCCGTTAACATGGTACTGCTGTAGACACTACTCCTGCTGCTACCGTCCGTTCACATGGTACTACTGTAAACACAACTCCTGCTGCTACCGTCTGTAAGGTGGTACTACTGTAAACACTACTCCTGCTGCTACAGTCCGTTAACATGGTACTACTGTAAACACAACTCCTGCTGCTACCGTCTGTAAGGTGGTACTACTGTAAACACTTCTCCTGCTGCTACCTGCTACTGTCTGTAAGGTGGTACTACTGTAAACACTAGTCCTGCTGCTACCGTCTAACGTGGTACTACTGTAAACACTACTCCTGCTGCTACCTGCTCCTGTCTGTAAGGTGGTACTACTGTAAACACTAGTCCTGCTGCTACTGTCTAAGGTGGTACTACTGTAAACACTAGTCCTGCTGCTACTGTCTAAGGTGGTACTACTGTAAACACTAGTCCTGCTGCTACTGTCTAAGGTGGTACTACTGTAAACACTAGTCCTGCTGCTACTGTCTAAGTTGGTACTACTGTAAACACTAGTCCTGCTGCTACTGTCTAAGGTGGTACTACTGTAAACACTAGTCCTGCTGCTACTGTCTAAGGTGGTACTACTGTAAACACTAGTCCTGCTGCTACTGTCTAAGGTGGTACTACTGTAAACACTACTCCTGCTGCTACTGTCTAAGGTGGTACTACTGTAAACACTAGTCCTGCTGCTACTGTCTAAGGTGGTACTACTGTAAACACTAATCCTGCTGCTACCGTCTAACATGGTACTCCTGTACGTTTTCCTGTGTTGGTTACCATGGCAACATCTACACCAGACAAATAAATAGCGGGACAGAGAAATAAAAAAAGGCGCTATTTCCATATCCACAATGCATTGTGATTCCATTAAACTACCTAGCTATCCTGCCGCTATCAATCCTCATTTACAGTAGAAGGTCTTCAGAGCCCAAGCTTTCAATCCAAGCAGTAATGAGTGCCTGCAGAAAGCCCCGTTTGACAGTGACAGGAAGTACCAGTTAACCCATGAAGTGTACGTGCATGGAGCATGCTGCTGACTGTTGACATTAAATGGCCAAATACAAACAGAACGTACTGTATATTAAATATTGCTACTGAATTCCAAGTCGACACTCAATCAAGCCTGAATGGCTAGTAGCAAGTTAGATTGTGTGGCCCATAGAATTACATATATAATTTAATAAGATATCTGTGGTATGGCCTGTCCTCTTCTATACACTATAGACAACACTCTCTTTCTCTCTCTCTCCTCCAGCAGCATAACACACATTTATAGGCCTCTTTAACAGAATCAATCAACAGGCCATTGGCAGGGCACTCGTTCCATGAATGTGTGCCCCCTCAGGCATTGTGACCAGGGACATAATGGGCTTTTGGCACAGAGGGCTTTTCAATCATGTCTCTATGGTGCTGGGAGACAGGGGGACCCAGCTAGGCCTGTACCCAGGAGAGAGCAAGGAGTCTGGGGGTGAACAAGTGTCCCGGTGGCCTGTTAGCAAAGCATTTTATTGGAGAAGAGAGACAGTGGAAAAAGAGAGGGAGAGTTGTTTTTTTGGGGTATCTGTATTTTACTTTACTATTTATATTTTTGACAACTTCAACTTTAACTTCACTACATTCCTAAATATAATAATGTACGGTGGTGCCTCAGGAAAGTATTCAGACCCCTTGACTTTTCCCAAATGTTGTTACGTTACAGCCTTATTCTAAAATTGATTAAATACAAAAAATGCCCCGGGCAAACTACACACAATACCCCATAATGACATCACAATACCCAATAATGACATCACAATACCCAATAATGACATCACAATACCCCATAATGACAATGTGAAAACAAGTTGTTAGAAATTTTTGCAAATGTATTAAAAATAAAAACAGAAACACCTTATTTACATAAGTATTCATACCCTTCGCTATGAGACTTGAAATTGAGCTCAGGTGCATCCTGTTTCCATTGATCGTCCTTGAGATGTTTCTACAACTTGATTTTAGTCCACCTGTGGTCAATTGGACATGATTTGGAAAGGCACACACCTGTCTATATAAGGTCCCACAGCTAACAGTGTAGGTCACAGCAAAAACCACGAGGCCATGAGGTCGAAGGCAGGATTGTGTCGAAGGCACAGATCTGGGGAAGGGTACCAAAACATTTCTGCAGCATTGAAGGTCCCCAAGAACACAGTGGCCTCTCTCATTCTTAAATGGAAGAAGTTTGGAACCACCAAGACTCTTCCTAGAGCTGGCCGCCCAGCCAAACTGAACGATCGGGGGGGAAGGCCTTGGTCAAGGAGATGACCAAGAACCTGATGGTCACTGACAGAGCTCTAGTTCCTCTGTGGAAATTGGAGAACCTTCCAGAAGGACAACAGACTCTGCAGCACTCCACCAATCAGGCACTTATGGTAGAGTGGCCAGACGGAAGCCACTCCTCAGTAAAAGGCACGACAGCCCGCTTGGAGTTTGCCAAAAGGCACCTAAACACTCTCAGACCATGAGAAACAAGGTTCTCTGGAGAGACCTGAAAATAACTGTGCAGCAACACTCCCCATGCAACCTGACAGAGCTTGAGAGGATCTGCAGAGAAGAATGAGAGAAACTCCACAAAAACAGTTGTGCCAAGCTTGTAGCGTCATACCCAAGAAGACTCGAAGGCTTAATTCACACATTTATCAAGAGAACATCCCTGATCATCCATTCTGCCTCGATCTGGCAGACTCACTAAAGAAAAATGATTTGTTTGTAAATGATGTCTGAGTGTTGGAGTGTGCCCCTGGATATACATTATTTTATGTATTTATATAATAATGGTGCTGTCTGCTTTGCTTAATATAAGTCATTTGAAATGATTGATGCTTTTACTTTTGATACTTAAAGGTGCACTATGCAGAAATCACACCGCCATTTCCTGGTTGCTAAAATTCTAATAGTTTGCCTAATTTCAGTTTGTGACAAAACAAGCAAGTATATTGTACAGAATCTAAACCGCTTTGAAATATATTTTGCATAAACAAAAATATTAAATATTGTATTTTCAACTGTTTGAAGTACAAAACCGAAAGTAAAATACACAGAAACTAAATTTAAGGACGAGACGCATAGAAATAGCACACATAGAACATATCTACCACTTCTTAGACTTTCTTTGTGAATGACAGTTCTATAACTCACATTTCTATGTGAATTTGGTGGGTCGCCCAAAAAAAGTGACATATTGTAGCTTTAAATATATTTTAGCAATTACATTTACCTGTGATACTTAATATAAGTAATATTCTAACTTTCATTTATATTTAAAACTGAATACTTTAGACATTTACTCAAGTAGTATTTTACTGGGTGACACCTTGACGTGAGTCATTCTCTTTACTTTTACTCAAGTATGACAATTGGGTACTTTTACCACCACCATTGCTAGCTGAGAACCAGAGTGAGATGGAGGTTCACACCTTCTGTGACTTACCAGGCAGCCCATATTGAGAGCACACAGCAACAGACGTTTCATTTCATCCAACACTCTAGAGTCCAAGAAGCTCATTCTTGGAATTGAACAGTCATGGACAAAGAAGAATCAAGACTCGTCTTCGTTGTGACTTGTCCTTGGTTGCTCAGCAACCCTTATGGATGGTTGAAAGAAATGTCTATCGTACAAAAGATGTCTGGGTTCCCCCTCTGAATAGTAGAAAACATTTTCTTTAGGATATCTACTTGACAGCAGAGGGCACTATGGGAACAAACGGTTTATTTTAGACCCTGAACACTGGCCCATGTCCGTTAAAACCAGGCTAACATACAACCTTTCTCTTATTCTGCATTTGTGATCCTCAAAGAGCTATCCATCCAGAAACTGTGATACTGTGTGCTACCAGCAGGGGTCATTCTAGAGCGTATTGTCAGCCCTTGTTGACCTACAGTCCAGATCCTCCTTGAACAGCATTTTTAGACATGTGAATCCTGGTTGTGAATCCAAGATTCCAAGAGCACCAATGATTCTTCACCAATCTGTATTTGTAAATAGACTTCATTCTTGCAAGGCAATTTTTTTGTAGCAAGGTCTGTTTGAGTTAGGGGCGGTAGGTAGCTTAGTGGTTAGAGTGTTGGGCCAGTAACTGAAAGGTTGCTGGATTGAATCCCTGAGCTGACAAGGTAAAATATCTCTCATTCTGCCCCCTGAACAAGGCAGTTTAACCCCACTGTTCCTAGGCTGTTATTGTAAATCAGAATGTATTCTTAACTGACTTGTCTAGTTAAATAAAAATAAATAGAAAGTTACAGTATTTATTTACATAAGAACATTTATATTTTATGTAAACGAGGAAACAATTAAGAATAAATACAAATCATGGCGATAGCTCATTGGCAAGAATAACGGCATATACATTATCGTAGAGTATCTTTGTGTTTTAGAAAAAGGGCTATTCTAACCCTAACCTAACCCTAACCGTAACCCTTCTAACCCTAACCCTTCTAACCCTAACCCTAACCCTTCTAACCCTAACCTAACCCTAACCCTTCTAACCCTAACACTTCTAACCCCAACCCCAACCCTAACCCTAACACTTCTAACCCTAACCCTTCTAACCCTAATGTATTATTTATCAAGCCTGTTGATCCTGAGGGCTCTCTTTTTTCCCCCCGAACCCCATCAACCCTGGCTGGCCCATAGAGGTTAGAAAAAGGAGTCTAGATGGATATAGACTTTTTTTTTTTTAAAGCATGGATAATACAAAGAGGAGTTCTCTTTCCATCTCTACGGTGCCACAGGAGACAGACACAGACATAGTTGGAATACCATCACCAGTAAATTAAGCCTCAAAGCAGCAGAGGAGTTGCTACCAGCAGGGACAATGGACGTCTGTCATCCACACAGTCAGGCAGTCCAAATAACAACACACTGCTGTGTGTGTGGTGTGTGTGTGTGTGTGTGTGTGTGTGTGTGTGTGTGTGTGTGTGTGTGTGTGTGTGTGGTGTGTGTGACTCAGTTCACATTGAGATGAGAAACGTTATTGTTGTTGAACTGAAAACCTCATATAACTCCAACCTGGATTAAAAAATGTAAAAAGAATCCTGCCAAAAGTGAAAGGTCAATTAACAACAAATTCCTGGAAAACGTGGGTCAGCCACAATCCAGACTCATAAAATTCAGACTCATCAAATCTCAGAACAAGGAGGAAAGAGTGGGTTTGTTATGAGGACAGAATTGGCTGTCATTCAACAGCCATCTATAGTCATCAATGGTGTATGGTCCCTGAGGACACTGAGGAGCAATGGACCTAAGTAAGTAAGAAAGTATTTCTGTACAATCCGTATTCATATCTGTCATGTCAATATAATATTCACAGCAATATGAAACGCCACAACCCCAGTATAAATCACTTACAGTACAAGCCAGCCATGTGCAAAATTATTGACACCAGATTTCAACACTTCAGATTTGACCCCACCGAACAAAAAAAACATTTGGTCAAAGATATTTTGGCAGGCACAGTCCAAGCCCAATTTAAAGTCCAGCTGCTGTTAACTATGTGGCTGAGTCGTATGCAACTAGAAATTCATGTTACAAAAAAAAAAAACATGGCGTTTGTGCCAGAGAAAGTGAGTAAAAAGATGAGGAGGGTTGGCACACACCCGGATGAAGAGCATCTTCTCCCCGACGCGATAGCGGCCCTGAGCCTGTCTCTCCACACAGAATTTATTGGGACACTTGCAGGGAGGCTCCTCAAAGATATGCTTCACCTGAGACGCACACATGCACAAACAAACATCATTGGATTAGTAGGGAGGTCAATCCAACAACCCTCCCCAAATTCCTGGTAATATTCATAAATTTCTGGTAATCCTAAAAAATTCCTGGTAATCCTCAAAAATTCCTGGTAATCCTCATAAATTGAAAACGTAATTCAACGTAATTTCATGACATTGTGTCGACCTTGTGTACCCTACTCACAGCCTCATCCAGCAGCTTCCCTGTGCTCTTCTTGCTAGACGACAAGCACTTGGTTGGAGAGGGGAATGGAGAGGTTGGAGAGGGGGATGGGGGGTTTGGAGAAGGGGATGGAAAGAGGGATGGGGAGGGAGAGACAGGTGAGGGTAGAGATACTTTCTCCTCCTGTTCTATCTCCTTCTCCAGCTTGATAAGCCCCGGAGGCTCCACGTTGTACCTAAAGATAATAGGACAACAGTTTACATTAAGGTATACATTACAGTGGCCTGGGGTCAAATACATTATAGTGGCCTGGGGTCAAATACATTATAGTGGCCTGGGGTCAAATACATTATAGTGGCCTGGGGTCAAATACATTATAGTGGCCTGGGGTCAAATACATTATAGTGGCCTTGGCTCAAATACATTATAGTGGCCTTGGCTCAAATACATTATAGTGGCCTGGGCTCAAATACATTATAGTGGCCTGGGCTCAAATACATTATAGTGGTCTGGAGTCAAATACATTATAGTGGTCTGGAGTCAAATACAGTACAGTGGTCTAGGGTGAAATACATTATAATGCCCTGGGGTCAAATACATTATAGATGACGCTGGGCCAATTGTGTGCCGACATGTGGGACTCCCAATCACGGCTAGTTGTGATACAGCCTGGAATCAAACCAGGGTCTGTAATGACGTCTCTAGCACTGAGATGCAGTGCCTTAGACCGCTCCACCACTCGGGAGCTAGGCTGGTCTGAGGATCAAATACATTATAGTGATCTAGGGTGGTCTGAGGATCAAATACATTATAGTGATCTAGGGTGGTCTGAGGATCAAATACATTACAGTGATCTAGGGTGGTCTGAGGATCAAATACATTACAGTGATCTAGGGTGGTTTGGGGTCAAATACATTATAGTGATCTAGGGTGGTTTGGGGTCAAATACATTATAGTGATCTAGGGTGGTTTGGGGTCAAATACATTATAGTGATCTAGGGTGGTTTGGGGTCAAATACATTATAGTGATCTAGGGTGGTCTGAGGATCAAATACATTATAGTGATCTAGGGTGGTCTGAGGGTCAAATACATTATAGTGATCTAGGGTGGTCTGAGGATCAAATACATTATAGTGATCTAGGGTGGTTTGGGGTCAAATACATTATAGTGGTCTAGGGTGGTTTGGGGTCAAATACATTATAGTGATCTAGGGTGGTTTGGGGTCAAATACATTATAGTGATCTAGGGTGGTCTGAGGATCAAATACATTATAGTGATCTAGGGTGGTTTGGGGTCAAATACATTACAGTGATCTAGGGTGGTTTGGGGTCAAATACATTACAGTGATCTAGGGTGGTTTGGGGTCAAATACATTACAGTGATCTAGGGTGGTCTGAGGATCAAATACATTATAGTGATCTAGGGTGGTCTGAGGATCAAATACATTATAGTGATCTAGGGTGGTTTGGGGTCAAATACATTAGTGATCTAGGGTGGTCTGAGGATCAAATACATTATAGTGATCTAGGGTGGTTTGGGGTCAAATACATTATAGTGATCTAGGGTGGTCTGAGGATCAAATACATTATAGTGGCCTGGCTTCAAATACATTATAATGGCCTGGGGTCAAATATATTGAAGTGGCCTAGAGTGGTCTGGGGTCAAATCATGTATACCTCTGCATCATGGGGTTGAATTTCAGCACACTAATCATATGTACCACTGCAGCATGGGGTTGAATCTGGCCCACTGCTATTTCAGCGCAGTCTCTCCTCTTTCTCTTTGCTCCATACCATAAACTAATAAAAAACATGAGCTGGCGCACACCCAGGGATTTTTTATTTATTTAAAAGGTGCTGACTAACGGCGAATAAACTATAAGCTATGAAAAAAAGAGTCACACACTCTCTCTCTCTATATATATATATATATATATATATATATATATATATATATATATATATATATATATATATATATATATATATATAAACTACCAGTAATGTATTGGGTAAATCATCCAACGTTTCAGTATTCCTGTGCCTTCTTCTGTACAATAAACTACAAATATGTTAGGAGAGGGACTACCCCACTCCTTTTGAATGTTTTCTTTGCAAAATCATTTCTAAAGAGAATATAATCAAAGGATAATTAAACTTCTACTTGTAACATATAATGCACATACAAATTCAATTAAAATTGAAAGCTTTTTAAGTGAATAATTTAAATCAAGGCGAAGAGGGGAAAATCCCTTACGGGAAAGAGGGGAAGATCCCTTACCGAGACGCTATCCTTCCCAGCTGTAGGAGACAGAGGCATACTTCCCGTGGCTGTTTGTGAAGAACTAAGGGGAGAAATACATGGAAAAGAGTGCATGATCTTCACTGTGTTCCTTACAACCCATCTCAATTACAGGGTGGTAATATTATCTCTGTCCCATTGAAACTTGCGTTAAAGTGATGTGGGAAAGTGGTTTTAAAAAAAACACTCTTACGCACATGCCAGTGGGTATAGAGAAAATGAGAAGTGTTCTTTGTGATAAGTGGTGATTGAGTTATTGATATTGGTGTGTTAGCGTGAGGTGAACATAAGTGTGAGCTCAAAACAGCTACAGAAATTTTTTGTTTTTGAAGATCAACAAGCAGCAATTTCACAAAAGACTAAACTACATGAAATAAAATGTTCCACAAACACAGTGCCAGGCAGTAAGATGATTGATGGGCATGTGACGTGACACAGCACACCATGCATCATGACAGCAATAGTTCTCCAAACCTGTTGTCGTATGCTACACCGTGATGATGCACTTTTCAATCCATCACAGAAGAAGGAAAAGAAGGGGAAAGAGAGGGAACAGGATAGTTAGCTAGCTACCCGGTTGTCACGCACGGTGCTTGTGTGACCACACTAACTAGCCTTGGATGGACAATCAAGTTCCATTCTATTCATATTACATTCTAATAAATTCTAGTCTAATTAGTAAGTTATCCATCATTTCACCTAAATAAAATGTCTAAGGGGGCCAGCTGGTTGGGGTTGAAAGTAGAGAAGAATAAACCAATCGTTAGCCAGAAAACTGACAAGGAGAGAAAAACAGAAGAATCGTCTGTACCTCCTACCGCTGACACGGCCTTATCACTCTGGTTTAATAGGTATTAACTGCCTGCATTTTGCTGCTGCACCCTAGGTCGAGTAGCTGCTGTCTTGACAGGAACTAATGGGGATCCATAATAAACCCCAGGAAGAGTAGCTGCTGCCTTGACAGGTACTAATGGGGATCCATAATAAACCCTAGGAAGAGTAGCTGCTGCCTTGACAGGAACTAATGGGGATCCATAATAAACCCCAGGAAGAGTAGCTGCTGCCTTGACAGGTACTAATGGGGATCCATAATAAAACCTAGGAAGAGTAGCTGCTGCCTTGACAGGAACTAATGGGGATCCATAATAAACCCCAGGAAGAGTAGCTGCTGCATTGACAGGTACTAATGGGGATCCATAATAAACCCCAGGAAGAGTAGCTGCTGCCTTGACAGGAACTAATGGGGATCCATAACAAACCCCAGGAAGAGTAGCTGCTGCCTTGACAGGAACTAATGGGGATCCATAATAAACCCCAGGAAGAGTAGCTGCTGCCTTGACAGGAACTAATGGGGATCCATAATAAACCCCAGGAAGAGTAGCTGCTGCCTTGACAGGTACTAATGGGGATCCATAATAAACCCCAGGAAGAGTAGCTGCTGCCTTGACAGGAACTAATGGGGATCCATAATAAACCCCAGGAAGAGTAGCTGCTGCCTTGACAGGAACTAATGGGGATCCATAATAAACCCCAGGAAGAGTAGCTGCTGCCTTGACAGGTACTAATGGGGATCCATAATAAACCCCAGGAAGAGTAGCTGCTGCCTTGACAGGAACTAATGGGGATCCATAATAAACCCCAGGAAGAGTAGCTGCTGCCTTGACAGGAACTAATGGGGATCCATAATAAACCTCAGGAAGAGTAGCTGCTGCCTTGGCAGGAACTAATGGGGATCCATAATAAACCCCAGGAAGAGTAGCTGCTGCCTTGACAGGAACTAATGGGGATCAATAATAAACCCCAGGAAGAGTATCTGCTGGATCCATAATAAACCCCAGGAAGAGCAGCTGCTGCCTTGACAGGTACTAATGGGGATCCATAAAAAAACCCAGGAAGAGTAGCTGCTGCCTTGGCAGGAACTAATGGGGATCCATAATAAACCCCAGGAAGAGTAGCTGCTGCCTTGACAGGAACTAATGGGGATCCATAATAAACCCCAGGAAGAGTAGCTGCTGCCTTGGCAGGAACTAATGGGGATCCATAATAAACCCCAGGAAAAGTAGCTGCTGCCTTGACAGGAACTAATGGGGATCCATAATAAACCCCAGGAAGGGTAGCTGCTGCCTTGACAGGAACTAATGGGGATCCATAATAAACCCCAGGAAGAGTAGCTGCTGCCTTGGCAGGAACTAATGGGGATCCATAATAAACCCCAGGAAGAGTAGCTGCTGCCTTGGCAGGAACTAATGGGGATCCATAATAAACCCCAGGAAGAGTAGCTGCTGCCTTGACAGGAACTAATGGGGATCCATAATAAACCCCAGGAAGAGTAGCTGCTGCCTTGGCAGGAACTAATGGGTATCCATAATAAATACAAATATATAACATTGCCCTACTTTCTCTCTCTCCAGCTAGCTAACGCCCCACTGTCTGTCTTCTCTCACTTTCACTCTGTGTTTCCTGGGACGTTCTGTACAGCGAACGACTGTTTAAAATCCACATAACTGTTCATATCATTCATCTGGTAAGCCAAGACAGTCACGGCGTTCTCAGAACATAGCCTGCTGTCCAAGTGGGTATTGTGTGAAGTCAGGGTATTGTGGGTGGAGTCTGTGGACAACAGAAGAGGAGCTTGTGTACGAGGAGAGGAGAGGAGAGGAGATGCCTTTGTGTCTCTCTCTCTCTGCATCCCACCAGTCAGTCCACCACCCATAGACGGCAGTCTGGGTCTATCCTCCTCCCTGGTAGTGCTTCTGACAGCCTGAGGTAGATCCGGACAAGGCCATATTTATTAAAGGAAACTGAAACTTGATTATCTGTGACCAGAGTGGTGTACTGTTCTCACCAGGGTTTTGGGGTTAATTCCATTTCAATTGAGTGAATTCATGAAACTTCCAAAAGCAGTGTTCTAGAACCTAATGATTTGTTCTGTTGTGTTCAAACTTGAAAGAATCAAAACGGAGCATTATTGCAAACTGACATACATCCGTACTCACCCAGTCCCTCAGACTCAAACAGGCAGGTCTCTCCCACCCCCACCTGACGACACCAGGTCAGGAAGTTAGCTGTGTTGTCCCTGGCGAAGAAGGAGCCGGAGGGAGCGCTGGCACGACACGGGATCCTCCGGCATGGGATGGCCTGGTGGAGGGAGACATTAAAAGAAAATAGATTCCTTTGTGTGAGAAATGGAAGTGCCCCTAGGTGGAAGGAGAGGTCAGAGGTTACAATGGCAGTGAAGACACATTAGGAAGAGAGAAACATTGTACATTATAGTCATTATCCAAACTTACCATAGTGAGTTTATACATTGTCATACTTTGCCCTGTACTGGTCCCCCATGGGAATCAAACCCACAACTCTGGCATTTGCAAGCACCATCCTCTACCAACTGAGCCACACAGGACCCCAACCATCAACCACAATATCAGTTGGTGCTATTTGTGAATAGCAACTTATTAATACAAAGCAACGTCACAGAGAATTGTCTCGGCGGATATCCTAGAGGGTGGAGAGGCGGACCAGCAGCCCTCCATCCAGGGATGCAGTACCCTGACTGACCCTGTACCTCTCAACGTGTGTGTCTGAGGGCGTAAGGAAACAAGGCTGTTTCTGTTTTCATCAAATGGACAATAAAATATCTATTGTATTCTCAACAGAACAGCAAGGCTGTGATAGTGATATTCTGTAATGATTTATCCCCAAAGACAAGGGGGGGGGGGGGGAGAGATTTTCAGACTGTGACCACAAACTGTTGCTACATGGCCAACTTCAGGCCCAACAGAAGTTGGTCGGACTTCATTGTTCCTTTCAGAGAAAAGACAGTCCTTGTTAATTCACTCAGTCTCTGACCGAATCTGAGCTTCCCATCCCCCAACCCCCAGTCAGTTGGGTTCCCATCAGAACACACTATAACCATCTACCCTCATAGACTTATGTCCCTAGTACATATGCCACCTGTCTTTTTCAGATTTGTTCTCCATATGTTGAGGGGCTCTGGTTTCAGCTCTGGTTCGAGGAACTTTTCCTTTCGCAGATCAATATTGGGCTAGACTACTACTGCACCAGGCCTGGTCTGGTATGGGAGAGAGGAATGAAGGAGGGGAGGAGGAGGAGGGGAGGGAGTGCTAGACTACTACTGCACCAGGCCTGGTCTGGTATGGGAGAGAGGAATGAGGGGGATGGAGGGGAGGAAGTCTAGACTACTACTGCACCAGGCCTGGTCTGGGAGAGAGGGATGGAGGGGAGGAGGTCTAGACTACTACTGCACCAGGCCTGGTCTGGGAGAGAGGGATGGAGGGGAGGAGGTCTAGACTACTACTGCACCAGGCCTGGTCTGGGAGAGAGGGATGGAGGGGAGGAGGTCTAGACTACTACTGCACCAGGCCTGGTCTGGGAGAGAGGGATGGAGGGGAGGAGGTCTAGACTACTACTGCACCAGGCCTGGTCTGGGAGAGAGGGATGGAGGGGAGGAGGTCTAGACTACTACTGCACCAGGCCTGGTCTGGGAGAGAGGGATGGAGGGGAGGAGGTCTAGACTACTACTGCACCAGGCCTGGTCTGGGAGAGAGGGATGGATGGGAGGAGGTCTAGACTACTACTGCACCAGGCCTGGTCTGGGAGAGATGGGTGGAGGGGAGGAGGTCTAGACTACTACTGCACCAGGCCTGGTCTGGGAGAGAGAAATGGGGGGAGCAGGGGTGGAGGAGGAGGAGGGGAGGAGGAGAGGAGGAGGGGAGGAGGGCTAGACTACTACTGCACCAGGCCTGGTCTGGGAGAGAGGGATGGAGGGGAGGAGGTCTAGACTACTACTGCACCAGGCCTGGTCTGGGAGAGAGGGATGGAGGGGAGGAGGTCTAGACTACTACTGCACCAGGCCTGGTCTGGTCTGGGAGAGAGGGATGGAGGGGAGGAGGTCTAGACTACTACTGCACCAGGCCTGGTCTGGGAGAGAGGGATGGAGGGGAGGAGGTCTAGACTACTACTGCACTAGGCCTGGTCTGGGAGAGAGGGATGGAGGGGAGGAGGTCTAGACTACTACTGCACCAGGCCTGGTCTGGTATGGGAGAGAGGGATGGGGGGAGCAGGGGCGGAGGAGGAGGAGGGGAGGAGGGGAGGAGGAGAGGAGGAGGGGAGGAGGGGAGGAGGGCTAGACTACTCCACCAACAGGTCTGGTCTGGTATGGTCTGACTTGAGGATCAAATGACACTTGAGGCTCCACACAGGCAGCAGCCCCCCACCAAACCTGGGTTCAAATACGATTTGAAAATCTATTCAAAATGATGGATCTCTGCTTGATTGAGTTTTCCTGGCTCGATGGAAGCAATTAAATAGTTCCAAAACCGCAATAGGGACTCCAGGCAGGCTTAAGCAAATGCGTAAAGTATTTTAACAATTTCGAATAATATTTGAACCCAGGTTTAAGGTCTGCCCCCCCCCCCACACGATGAGGTAGATTTATGCTCCTCGCTATGGTTTAATACAGGATGTGTGCGTCTCCGAGCCGAGAGAAAGAAAATCGTCCCTAATGGCACCCGATTCCCTATATAGTGCACTACCTTTGACTGGCTCTATATAGGGAATACAGTGCCATTTGGGATGCAGACAAAGAAAGGTACAATGAGGTCATGGTGGAAAAAATGCAGTGTTTTCTTTCATTCCAGGCTCTTCTAGTTGGCTCCTCTCTGGGAGGGACTCTCTGCCTTTCTCCTTTCATTCCAGGCTCTTCTAGTTGGCTCCTCTCTGGGAGGGACTCTCTGCCTTTCTCCTTTCATTCCAGGCTCTTCTAGTTGTCTCCTCTCTGGGAGGGACTCTCTGCCTTTCTCCTTTCATTCCAGGCTCTTCTAGTTGTCTCCTCTCTGGGAGGGACTCTCTGCCTTTCTCCTTTCATTCCAGGCTCTTCTAGTTGGCTCCTCTCTGGGAGGGACTCTCTGCCTTTCTCCTTTCATTCCAGGCTCTTCTAGTTGGCTCCTCTCTGGGAGGGACTCTCTGCCTTTCTCCTTTCATTCCAGGCTCTTCTAGTTGTCTCCTCTCTGGGAGGGACTCTCTGCCTTTCTCCTTTCATTCCAGGCTCTTCTAGTTGGCTCCTCTCTGGGAGGGACTCTCTGCCTTTCTCCTTTCATTCCAGGCTCTTCTAGTTGGCTCCTCTCTGGGAGGGACTCTCTGCCTTTCTCCTTTCATTCCAGTCTCTTCTAGTTGTCTCCTCTCTGGGAGGGACTCTCTGCCTTTCTCCTTTCATTCCAGGCGCTTCTAGTTGGCTCCTCTCTGGGAGGGACTCTCTGTCTTTCTCCTTTCATTCCAGGCTCTTCTAGTTGTCTCCTCTCTGGGAGGGACTCTCTGCCTTTCTCCTTTCATTCCAGGCTCTTCTCGTTGGCTCCTCTCTGGGAGGGACTCTCTGCCTTTCTCCTTTCATTCCAGGCTCTTCTAGTTGGCTCCTCTCTGGGAGGGACTCTCTGCCTTTCTCCTTTCATTCCAGGCTCTTCTCGTTGGCTCCTCTCTGGGAGGGACTCTCTGCCTTTCTCCTTTCATTCCAGGCTCTTCTAGTTGGCTCCTCTCTGGGAGGGACTCTCTGCCTTTCTCCTTTCATTCCAGGCTCTTCTCGTTGGCTCCTCTCTGGGAGGGACTCTCTGCCTTTCTCCTTTCATTCCAGGCTCTTCTAGTTGGCTCCTCTCTGGGAGGGACTCTCTGCCTTTCTCCTTTCATTCCAGGCTCTTCTAGTTTGGAGCAGGTTGGAGCAGGTTGGAGCGGTTTGGAGCGGGTTTGGAGCAGTTTGGAGCAGGTTGGAGCGGTTTGGAGCGGGTTGGAGCGGTTTGGAGCAGGTTGGAGCGGTTTGGAGCAGGTTGGAGCGGTTTGGAGCAGGTTGGAGCAGTTTGGAGCAGGTTGGAGCAGGTTGGAGCGGGTTGGAGCGGGTTGGAGCGGTTTGGAGCGGGTTTGGAGCAGGTTGGAGCAGGTTGGAGCGGGTTGGAGCGGTTTGGAGCAGGTTGGAGCGGTTTGGAGCGGGTTTGGAGCGGGTTTGGAGCAGGTTGGAGCAGGTTGGAGTGGTTTGGAGCGGGTTGGAGCGGGTTTGGAGCAGTTTGGAGCGGTTTGGAGCAGGTTGGAGCGGTTTGGAGCGGGTTGGAGCAGGTTGGAGCGGTTTGGAGCGGTCTTCTCTGTCTTCTCTGTATTTTAGGATTACTGGGCCTTTTAAAACTAAACTGTTCTGAATCTGAGTAGAGATAACTGGGCCTTTTAAAACCAAACTGTTCTGAGTCTGAGCAGAGATGACTTTTAAAAGTAATAATTTAAAAATAATTGCAGGAGACATTGTGTAACGTCAGATTGTTTAAATGAAATAAAATAAAAAGCCCGGTGAAATAATGAATTGACAAGTCCTGGAGAGAAATTGGCCCCAGGTATCCTGTGTAACTCAGGTATAAGTAATAAGCCTGAACTGACTGACGGGCTGGGCTGACTGGCTATCTGGCTGACTGGCTGGCTGGCTATCTGCCTGACTGGCTGGCTATCTGGCTGACTGGCTAGCTGACTGGCTGACTGACTAGCTGGCTAACTGACTGGCTGACTGACTGGCTGGCTGACTGGCTAGCTGTCTGACTGGCCGGCTGACTGGCTAGCTGGCTGACTGCCTTTTAAGTCCAGTCTCTATCCAAACATGATCTATTGACCTCAGAGATACAAATATTTTTCCCCCTATTTTCTTTTAGGGGGAGTGAACATAATTTCTAGGTCAGACAAGCCCAAATAAACCCAAACCATTTTCTCCAGAGTTCCTGTCTCTGCCTCTCTCTCTCCCTCCCCCTCTCCCTCAGTATCTCCCTCCCTCCCTCCCTTTCTCTCTCTTTCCCAGATCAATAGACTGCTCTATATTCACAAGGGGCCTCCCTATGGCAATTGACCTCAAGTATTTCCACACATCTGTGCTGCTAGCTGATCTACTCACACCAGCATCAGGAGACCCACCACAAGAAGCCCTGTAACAGACTACCACCAGCATCAGGAGACCCACCACCACCAGCCCTGTAACAGACTCTACCAGCCTCAGGAGACCCACCACCAGCCCTGTAACAAACTACCACCAGCATCAGGAGACCCACCACCAGCCCTGTAACAGACTACCACCAGCATCAGGAGACCCACCACCAGCAGCTCTGTAATAGACTCTCACCAGCATCAGGAGACCCACCACCAGCAGCTCTGTAATAGACTACAACCAGCATCAGGAGACCCACCACCAGCAGCTCTGTAATAGACTACCACCAGCATCAGGAGACCCACCACAAGAGTGCAAAAGTGTTTGCACTTTTGCAAGCTGTATTCTATTTCTAGATTCTATTGGTTCCAACCAGTATTCTATTTCTAGATTATATTGGTTCCAACCTGTATTCTATTTCTAGATTCTATTGGTTCCATCCTCTATTCTATTTCTAGATTCTATTGGTTCCAACCTGTATTCTATTTCTAGATTATATTGGTTCCATCCTCTATTCTATTTCTAGATTCTATTGGTTCCATCCTCTATTCTATTTCTAGATTCTATTGGTTCCATCCTCTATTCTATTTCTAGATTCTATTGGCTCCATCCTTTATTCTATTTCTAGATTCTATTGACTCCATTACAACAGGCAAGCTCATTCAAGCCCACCTAAATGACTCCAAATTATTTCAAATACTATTTGAACACTATTGAAAATGTACAATGTAAACTTCATGCTTGGTGTATTTCACATCAACGATTCTAACAAAATTAACCCGTTTCTGTCATTAGTTTCGTATGAAACAGCATGGTCGGAGTTTTACAAGCTATACACTACCTTCCTATACAGTTTAACAAGCTATACACTACACCTTCCCATACAGTTATTCTCACTCTAACCTCCAGCATGTGGCCTCTACTCAAATATGGGGCCCCATAATGGGGACAGCTTGTACCAATAGCTATTATATACAGCCATGGTATGACATACCAAAGACCTTGCAGAAACAGACTTACTTAAATACCTTTAGAAGAGACATTTTGCCGAAGACTCACTAATCACAAAACTGGCCTATCGGGTCATGAAATATACTGCAGGACTACTAGTCTCTTATGTGAAGGTTAGCGAATTGGCTTTCAGCTGGCATAAGAACTGATTGCAGTTCAGCTGGCATAAGAACTGATTGCAGTTCAGCTGGCATAAGAACTGATTGCAGTTCAGCTGACATAAGAACTGATTGCAGTTCAGCTGGCATAAGAACTGATTGCAGTTCAGCTGGCATAAGAACTGATTGCAGTTCAGCTGGCATAAGAACTGATTGCAGTTCAGCTGGAATAAGAACTGATTGCAGTTCAACTGGAATAACAACTGATTGCAGTTCAACTGGAATAACAACTGATTGCAGTTCAGCTGGAATAACAACTGATTGCAGTTCAACTGGAATAACAACTGATTGCAGTTCAGCTGGAATAACAACTGATTGCAGTTCAGCTGGAATAACAACTGATTGCAGTTCAGCTGGAAAAACAACTGATTGCAGTTCAGCTGGATGAAGTGGTTTGGATACCGATACTGTTTAACATGTTTAACAAAAAAATAATTTTAAAAAATGGTTAAATAATCTCTCTAACCACAGACTAATATTATGTCTAGGTTTCAGATTGGCTAAACATGGAACACCGTCCTGGGGTATTCTAGAAGCTTCACATCCAAAGCAATATCCTGATTTTTTTAATCTGAAGATCTCTGAGTTTTTTTCCACAATGACATTACATGAGCCTGGTTGTAATCTTAATATTCCGATTCAAAGTATTTTATTTAAAGGATTATATTCCAAGGTGGCGCTTAGTTCATGAGTTATTGCAGTAGTATAGTAGCATTCAATTCAAGGACAACAAAAACAACAAATTCCCAAATGTACCAAAAGTTATTTACTGGCAATCTGTACATTTTTTAAAAATAAATAAAGATTAGCACAGCATGGGACAACCTAGCCTCAACTAAATGAGTCTTGTTTTCACCACTACGATTCTTAACCTGGTCCCAGATCTGTTAGTGCTGTCTGGCCACTTTCATGGTCATTGGCATATCAAACCAACAAACCAACCAACCACAGGAGTTGGCTATAAGGCACAAACAGATCAGGACTCGTAAGCAAAAAGCATCTCAGAGTATTAAGTGCTGATCTAGGATCAGGTTTCCCCCTGTCCATATAATGCTATTCATTATGATTTAAAAAGGCAAAACTGATAATCCTATGTCAGCACTTTTAGTTTGAGACCCCAGACTAGATCCCTGCCTTGGTTTTTTTTCTGCTCCGGTGTAGGTTCCCCCAAAGCTTTGCCGTTTTCCCGGGACCAGCCACCATTGGTTCTGATTTATGATTCGGGTCAGCGTGATAGTGTGAAAAGGGCATAGGTTTCTCAGTACCTTTCCATTGCCAAGAGGCAGTTCTCCATGGTTCTGAGTCTGGTTCTGCTTGAACTTCTCCTGTAGCGTCTCAGCCAGCTGGCACAGCAGGAAGCCATTGTCCAAACGCTCCATGAAGCTCTCTGCTGTGATCTCCAGACCTGGGGTGGAGAGGGATGTGGAGGGAAGGAGACCCATTAAATATATGATTTTTCATTACGAGCCCATTATATACAGTGGGGCAAAAAAGTATTTAGTCAGCCACCACTTGTGCAAGTTCTCCCACTTAAAAATATGAGAGAGGCCTGTAATTTTCACCATAGGTACACTTCAACTATGACAGACAAAATGAGTAAAACAATTCCAGAAAATCACATTTTAATGAATTGATTTGCAAATAATATATTTACAACTTTTGAACGGTAGTATATATACTACTGTTCAAAAGATTGGGTTCACTTATGTCCACATCTTTTGTCCATTAAAATAACATGACATTGATCAGAAATACAATGTAGACATTGTTAATGTTGTAAATGACTATTGTAGCTGGAAACGGGTGATTTAAAAAAATAATAATATCTACATAGGCGTACAGAGGCCCATTATCAGCAACCATCACTCCTGTGTTCCAATGGCATGTTGTGTTAGCTAATCCAAGCTTATCATTTTAAAAGTCTAATTTATCATTAGAAAACCCTTTTGCAATTATGTTAGCACAGCTGAAAACTGTTGTTCTGCTTAAACAAGCAATAAAACTGGCCTTCTTTAGACTAGTTGAGTATCTGGAGCATCAGCATTTGTGGGTTCGTTTACAGGCTCAAAAAGGCCAGAAACAAAGAACTTTCCTCTGAAACTCGTCAGCCTATTTTTGTTCTGAGAAATTAAGGCTGTTCCATGTGAGAAATTGCCAACAAACTGAAGATCTGTGTACTACTCCCTTCACAGAACAGCGCAAACTGGCTCTAACCATAGAAAAGAGGAGTGAGAGGCCCCGGTGCACAACTGAGCAAGAGGACAAGTACATTAGAGTGTCTAGTTAAATAGTACCCTCCAAACACCAGTCTCAAAGTCAACAGTGGAGAGGCGACTCCGGGATGCTGGCCTTCTAGGCAGAGTTGTAAAGAAAAAGCCATATCTCAGACTGGCCAATAAAAATAAAAAGATTAAGATGGGCAAAAGAACACAGACACTGGACAGAGGAACTCTGCCTCTCGGAGTCGCCTCTTCACTGTTGACGTCGAGACTGGATCTTTAACCCGGAGATAATTAAGAGCCCAAGTATGTCGTGTTGGTAAAGCCTATCAGATAATGGTGAAGAAATGTAAGATGACAGTAGCCCACAGTTCCTAAAGCATGTGTGACTGAAAACACTGTACGTCATAAGACAGAGCAACAAAGACACAGTCTGACTGATAGTAAAGGCCATATGAGCAGCCCATAGACCTAGCATGCTGCATAACATGACTGTCAGACTAATACAGGCCAGGGGCCATCTGATTCTGCACAGCATTGATACACTCTCCAGAGATCACACACTCACACACACACACACACACACACACACACACACACACACACACACACACACACACACACACACACACACACACACACACACACACACACACACACACACACACACACACACACACACACACAGAGAGAGAGATCAACATGTGGTATTTCTAGTTGACTGGCATCCAGACGACCATTCCTTCTTAGTTAGATCATTCTGACTGCAATAGGAGGTGGCGGGGGGGCGTCTAACTGTGGAAAAGAAACCAGGGGGATTTCTGTCTTCATCTATTTTTCTTTTGGTAGAGGGAGGAGAGGGCTGGAGAAGGAGGAGGGGGGTTAGGGTTTGGTAGATGGGAGGAGGGGGCTGGAGGAGAAGGAGGGGAGGTGGGTTCAGGGGTTTTAATGAGTTCCAAATGTTGTAATTGATCCCAGAGGATGGAGGGAGAGACAGGGAGATGGAGAGAGAGAGAGAGAGAACTTGGGAAATACCCTATATTCCTGCCTTATTCTTATTCAACACTTTCTATTAACTATCCTTTATAAACCATACATCATTAGAAAATAAATACTGTTAACAAATTATTTATAAATGTTGTTAAAGATTAGTACATTATTAGCAACTATATTAGTTAGTTAAACATTCATGTAAATACATTTACTAATAATGTAGAAATGATTTGTTAATATTTAGTTAATTATTTACTAATGAAATATACCTGGCTTATAAAGCCTAGCTTATTATAAAGTGTTATCGTCCCATCCCTCATCAGAGAACTGCTGCTCTGAGATTTACATTTTTAATTTAACCTTTATTTAACTAGGCAAGTCCGGTAAGGAGAACAGTGGGTTAACTGCCTTGTTCATGGACAGATTTTTACCTTGTCAGTTCTGGGATTCGATCCAGCAACCTTTCGGTTACTGGCCCAATGCTCTAACCACTAGGCTACCTGCCGCGCCAAAGTACAAATATTATATGTCTTGTTTATTGTGGCCTTTTCAAACATATCTACAGTATTAAGAACAACAACAAAAAACACTTTTAAGTGAGAAGTAGGCATGGGTCTGAAGCCGAAAAAGAAAGGAAATTCACGAGCACCACAACGCCTACCACCCCCATGCTCTACCAAGGTTTCCCAGCACCACAACGCGTACCTCCCCCATGCTCTACCAAGGTTTCCCAGCACCACAACGCGTACCTCCCCCATGCTCTACCAAGGTTTCCCAGCACCACAACGCGTACCTCCCCCATGCTCTACCAAGGTTTTACAGCACCACAACGCGTACCTCCCCCATGCTCTACCAAGGTTTTACAGCACCACAACGCGTACCTCCCCCATGCTCTACCAAGGTTTTACAGCACCACAACGCGTACCTCCCCCATGCTCTACCAAGGTTTTACAGCACCACAACACGTACCTCCCCCATGCTCTACCAAGGTTTCCCAGCACCACAACACGTACCTCCCCCATGCTCTACCAAGGTTTTACAGCACCACAACGCGTACCTCCCCCATGCTCTACCAAGGTTTCCCAGCACCACAACGTGTACCTCCCCCATGCTCTACCAAGGTTTGACAGCACCACAACGCGTACCTCCCCCATGCTCTACCAAGGTTTCCCAGCACCACAACGCGTACCACCCCCATGCTCTACCAAGGTTTTACAGCACCACAACGCGTACCTCCCCCATGCTCTACCAAGGTTTTACAGCACCACAACGCCTACCTCCCCCATGCTCTACCAAGGTTTCCCAGCACCACAACACGTACCTCCCCCATGCTCTACCAAGGTTTTACAGCACCACAACGCCTACCTCCCCCATGCTCTACCAAGGTTTCCCAGCACCACAACACGTACCTCCCCCATGCTCTACCAAGGTTTCCCAGCACCACAACACGTACCTCCCCCATGCTCTACCAAGGTTTCCCAGCACCACAACACGTACCTCCCCCATACTCTACCAAGGTTTCCCAGCACCACAACACCTCCCCCATGCTCTACCAAGGTTTTACAGCACCACAACACGTACCTCCCCCATGCTCTACCAAGGTTTCCCAGCACCACAACGCGTACCTCCCCCATGCTCTACCAAGGTTTCCCAGCACCACAACGCGTACCACCCCCATGCTCTACCAAGGTTTTACAGCACCACAACACGTACCTCCCCCATGCTCTACCAAGGTTTTACAGCACCACAACACGTACCTCCCCCATGCTCTACCAAGGTTACCCAGCACCACAACACGTACCTCCCCCATGCTCTACCAAGGTTTTACAGCACCACAACACGTACCTCCCCCATGCTCTACCAAGGTTTCCCAGCACCACAACACGTACCTCCCCCATACTCTACCAAGGTTTCCCAGCACCACAACACGTACCTCCCCCATGCTCTACCAAGGTCTTACAGCACCACAACACGTACCTCCCCCATGCTCTACCAAGGTTTCCCAGCACCACAACGCGTACCTCCCCCATGCTCTACCAAGGTTTCCCAGCACCACAACGCGTACCACCCCCATGCTCTACCAAGGTTTCCCAGCACCACAACGCGTACCTCCCCCATGCTCTACCAAGGTTTCCCAGCACCACAACGCGTACCTCCCCCATGCTCTACCAAGGTTTCCCAGCAACACAACGCGTACCTCCCCCATGCTCTACCAAGGTTTTACAGCACCACAACGCGTACCTCCCCCATGCTCTACCAAGGTTTCCCAGCACCACAACGTGTACCTCCCCCATGCTCTACCAAGGTTTTACAGCACCACAACGCGTACCTCCCCCATGCTCTACCAAGGTTTCCCAGCACCACAACGCGTACCACCCCCATGCTCTACCAAGGTTTTACAGCACCACAACGCGTACCTCCCCCATGCTCTACCAAGGTTTTCCAGCGCCACAACGCCTACCTCCCCCATGCTCTACCAAGGTTCCCCAGCACCACAACACGTACCTCCCCCATGCTCTACCAAGGTTTTACAGCACCACAACGCCTACCTCCCCCATGCTCTACCAAGGTTTCCCAGCACCACAACACGTACCTCCCCCATGCTCTACCAAGGTTTCCCAGCACCACAACCCGTACCCCCCCCATGCTCTACCACGGTTTCCCAGCACCACAACACGTACCTCCCCCATACTCTACCAAGGTTTCCCAGCACCACAACACGTACCTCCCCCATGCTCTACCAAGGTTTTACAGCACCACAACACGTACCTCCCCCATGCTCTACCAAGGTTTCCCAGCACCACAACGCGTACCTCCCCCATGCTCTACCAAGGTTTCCCAGCACCACAACGCGTACCACCCCCATGCTCTACCAAGGTTTTACAGCACCACAACACGTACCTCCCCCATGCTCTACCAAGGTTTTACAGCACCACAACACGTACCTCCCCCATGCTCTACCAAGGTTTCCCAGCACCACAACACGTACCTCCCCCATGCTCTACCAAGGTTTTACAGCACCACAACACGTACCTCCCCCATGCTCTACCAAGGTTTCCCAGCACCACAACACGTACCTCCCCATACTCTACCAAGGTTTCCCAGCACCAAAACACGTACCTCCCCCATGCTCTACCAAGGTTTCCCAGCACCACAACACGTACCTCCCCCATGCTCTACCAAGGTTTCCCAGCACCACAACGCGTACCTCCCCCATGCTCTACCAAGGTTTCCCAGCACCACAACGCGTACCTCCCCCATGCTATACCAAGGTTTCCCAGCACCACAACGCGTACCTCCCCCATGCTCTACCAAGGTTTCCCAGCACCACAACGCGTACCTCCCCCATGCTATACCAAGGTATCCCAGCACCACAACGCGTACCTCCCCCATGCTCTACCAAGGTTTCCCAGCACCACAACGCGTACCTCCCCCATGCTCTACCAAGGTTTCCCAGCACCACAACGCGTACCTCCCCCATACTCTACCAAGGTTTCCCAGCACCACAACGCGTACCTCCCCCATGCTCCACCAAGGTTTCCCAGCACCACAACACGTACCTCCCCCATACTCTACCAAGGTTTCCCAGCACCACAGCTTCAGCTTACTTTGCCCTAAGTTGCTCTAATAGAATATCAATCGAAGTGTAAGATTGCTTTAGTATTCAACCCTTCTGAAAAACAGCCACATTCTCTTACAGGAAGTGCTCCACAAAAAAAAAACGATGATTTGTACTGCATCAGACTTGAATTTCAATGCAGATGAAAGCTTTAATCAAATCCAGACATATTAATTAAATTAAAAGCTTTATATGCTTTAGAACGATACTTCTGGTTTGGAATCTGCCAATTGTTTATTCAATGGTCACTTTATGGACACTATAGTCTCGTTTTTTAATCTGATGTCTAGAAATTGAGCCAGGTAGGCCGCAGAAAAAATACTCTGAAAACTAAATTGCTAACGACCCTGTTAAAAATCCGGTGGGTTTTTCTCGGTAAAGGCCGCACGGCTCATGACCGTTAGGCAGGGAGTGTGTTGTGTATCTCCAATCAGGTTGATTTGTGAATTTTCATTGAAATTGATTTACATATGATGCTTTAACCAATGTCATACTATTGTGGGGGGGAGCAATCTTCTTCATGCAATTGTCAAATCTAGACCAGAGATGAACATTCTGGAAGATCATCAAGAAAGATATCATCATCAGCTGCTGATTATTTGCAAACTGGTAGGGAGCACGAGGCCAGATTAACCGTGTGATGTATCTACTTCCTGTAGTCCCCCCCCCCCCCCCCCCGTCCCCCCCTCCCCCCCAGACCACATCAGAGGCCATACCTAATATCTCAGCTCAGCTGGCTACCCAATGCTAACAGTTAGGGACTGAAAATGCACACGCACACAATTCCCAATGCTAACAGATAGGGACTGACACAGATAGGAAGAGTGTGTCAATATAGGGTCAGATAGGATCAAACGGAATATGCTGATTTGAAGCACTTCCTGGAATAGGAAGTGTTGAACAATCAAGAGGCTACTGATACAGTAGTCTACAGCTAAACTTCTTTCTATCGTACATTGTACAGTTGGCTACTAAAGATGCTAATAATAGCCATTATTCAATTAGGAGAAGGTTACAATGTGTGTGTGTGGCGTACTGGCCGACATGCCGGATGGGATGGTCCATTTTAAGCCCAGTGGGCCTGTCTAATTATTATTATCTGGCTAATAATGAGGGCCTCAAGGGGGGAAAAAAATTGGGCTGATGTGTTAGAAATGCCAGGGCCGATTTCTGGTCCCAGTCCGCCCCTTGGACACAATCTCCATTCCAGACTCATTAACGATTGATTGGTAATGACCTTCAGATCAACAGGATAATGCAAGTCCATTGAGAATCCATTCAAATTAAAAGAAATAGTGAATAATGGCTGACGCTGATTAGGCTACAAAAGTAACTAACACAATAACTAACTACCTAACTGCAAACAACAGACCTGTGTTTAAGGTTTAACACAACGTGGTGTAACACAGTTAGATGATTGTTTGTTGAACAGGATATGATTTGGACAGCTTTGCAAATCAGACACAGCAACATCAAATTGCTTCCTGAACTATGATCAGTCACAGGTACAAACAACCCCATGACTGAAACAGCCTGCAGAGACTGGTTTGGCTGTTGTATTTTTACAAACATGTTTACCTTTACTCAATACAACACACATGTTTATTAGATATCATGCCTCAGTAACCCAGCCTGGATCCCAAAGAGACCATGCCTCAGTAACCCAGCCTGGATCCCAATGTGACCATGCCTCAGTAACCCAGCCTGGACCCCAAAGAGACCATGCCTCAGTAACCCAGCCTGGATCCCAATGTGACCATGCCTCAGTAACCCAGCCTGGATCCAAATATGACCATGCCTCAGTAACCCAGCCTGGATCCCAAAGAGACCATGCCTCAGTAACCCAGCCTGGATCCCAAAGAGACCATGCCTCAGTAACCCAGCCTGGATCCCAAAGAGACCATGCCTCAGTAACCCAGCCTGGATCCCAAATAGACAATGCCTCAGTAACCCAGCCTGGACCCCAAAGAGACCATGCCTCAGTAACCCAGCCTGGATCCCAAAGAGACCATGCCTCAGTAACCCAGCCTGGATCCCAAATAGACCATGCCTCAGTAACCCAGCCTGGATCCCAAATAGACCATGCCTCAGTAACCCAGCCTGGATCCCAATGTGACCATGCCTCAGTAACCCAGCCTGGATCCCAAAGAGACCATGCCTCAGTACAGCACAGTGGCAAGGGAAAACTCCCTGGTATAATTAAACCTTTAGAGGAACCAGACTCAGAACAATTCTTCTTATACATATGCTACACTGAGAGATGTAAAGAGATCAGCTAGAAAGATGTGTCGGCATTGAGTAATTGTCTCTGGCCTCCTCCCAGTTAGGGGGAGTGATGAGCTCTACAGCAGAGTCTCACAACTCAATTTCTGGTTGAAAACTGTTTTCTGCCCCTCCCAAAAGATATAATTTGTAGATAATTGGCCCTCTTTCTCGGACTCACCCACAAACAGGACCAAGCCTGGCCTGTTGAGGAGTGACGGACTCCACCCTAGCTGGAGGGGTGCTCTCATTTTATCTACCAACATAGACAGGGCTCTAACTCCACAATGAAATAGGGTGCAGGCCAGGCAGCAGGCTGTTAGCCAGCCTGCCAGCATAATGGAGTCTGCCACTAGCACAGTCAGTGTAGTCAGCTCAGCTATCTCCATTGAGACCGTGTCTGTGCCTCGACCTAGGTTGGGCAAAACTAAACATGGCGGTGTTCGCCTTAGCAATCTCACTAGGATAAAGACCTCCTCCATTCCTGCCATTATTGAAAGTGATTGAAGATATCCCTCTAGTGGTGTGGGGGCTGTGCTTTGGCAAAGTGGGTGGGCCCTGTTCGGGGGTCTCATCGGATGGGGCCACAGTGTTTCCTGACCCCTCCTGTCTCAGCCTCCAGTATTTATGCTGCAGTAGTTTATGTGTTGGAGGGCTAAGGTCAGTCTGTTATATCTGGAGTATTTCTCCTGTCTTATCCGGTATCTTGTGTGAATTTAAGTATGCTCTCTCTAATTCTCTCTTTCTCTCTTTCTTTCTTTCTTTCTCTCTCTCGGAGGACCTGAGCCGTAGGACCATGCCTCAGGACTACCTGACATGATGACTCTTTGTTGTCCCCAGTCCACCTGGCCGTGCTGTTGCTCCAGTTTAAACTGTTCTGCCTGCAGCTATGGAACCCTGACCTGTTCACTATGATTACTAATATTTGACCATGCTGGTCATTTACGAACATTTGAACATCTTGGCCATGTTCTGTTATAATCTCCACCCGGCACAGCCAGAAGAGGACTGGCCACCCCACATAGCCTGGTTCCTCTCCAGGTTTATAATCTCCACCCGGCACAGCCAGAAGAGGACTGGCCACCCCTCATAGCCTGGATCCTCTCTAGGTTTCTTCCTAGGTTTTGGCCTTTCTAGGGAGTTTTTCCTAGCCACCGTGCTTCTACACCTGCATTGCTTGCTGTTTGGGGTCTTAGGCTGGGTTTCTGTACAGCACTTTGAGATATCAGCTGATATAACAAGGGCTATATCAAAAAAAATGATTGCCTTATGCCTTATGACTAACGTGACATGGTGCGATGAAAGAAACATACAGGAACTCAAATCCTTCTGTTCACCTGATTTAGAATTCCTCACAATCAAATGTAGACCGCATTATCTACCAAGAGAATTCTCTTCGATTATAATCACAGCCGTATATATCCCCCCCCAAGCAGACACATCGATGGCTCTGAACAAACTTTATTTAACTCTCTGCAAACTGGAAACAATTTATCCGGAGGCTGCATTCATTGTAGCTGGGGATTTTAACAAGGCTAATCTGAAAACAAGACTCCCCAAATTTTATCAGCATATCGATTGCGCAACCAGGGGAGGAAAGACCTTGGACCATTGTTACTCTAACTTCCGCGACGCATATAAGGCCCTGCCCCGCCCCCCTTTCGGAAAAGCTGACCACGACTCCATTTTGTTGATCCCTGCCTACAGACAGAAACTAAAACAAGAGGCTCCCACGCTGAGGTCTGTCCAACGCTGGTCCGACCAAGCTGACTCCACACTCCAAGACTGCTTCCATCACGTGGACTGGGAGATGTTTCGTATTGCGTCAGATAACAACATTGACGAATACGCTGATTCGGTGTGCGAGTTCATTAGAACGTGCGTTGAAGATGTCGTTCCTATAGCAACGATTAAAACATTCCCTAACCAGAAACCGTGGATTGATGGCAGCATTCGTGTGAAACTGAAAGCGCGAACCACTGCTTTTAATCAGGGCAAGGTGTCTGGTAACATGACCGAATACAAACAGTGCAGCTATTCCCTCCGCAAGGCTATCAAACAAGCTAAGCGCCAGTACAGAGACAAAGTAGAATCTCAATTCAACGGCTCAGACACAAGAGGCATGTGGCAGGGTCTACAGTCAATCACGGACTACAGGAAGAAACCCAGCCCAGTCACGGACCAGGATGTCTTGCTCCCAGGCAGACTAAATAACTTTTTTGCCCGCTTTGAGAACAATACAGTGCCACTGACACGGCCTGCAACGAAAACATGCGGTCTCTCCTTCACTGCAGCCGAGGTGAGTAAGACATTTAAACGTGTTAACCCTCGCAAGGCTGCAGGCCCAGATGGCATCCCCAGCCGCGCCCTCAGAGCATGCGCAGACCAGCTGGCCGGTGTGTTTACGGACATATTCAATCAATCCCTATACCAGTCTGCTGTTCCCACATGCTTCAAGAGGGCCACCATTGTTCCTGTTCCCAAGAAAGCTAAGGTAACTGAGCTAAATGACTACCGCCCCGTAGCACTCACATCCGTCATCATGAAGTGCTTTGAGAGACTAGTCAAGGACCATATCACCTCCACCCTACCTGACACCCTAGACCCACTCCAATTTGCTTACCGCCCAAATAGGTCCACAGACGATGCAATCTCAACCACACTGCACACTGCCCTAACCCATCTGGACAAGAGGAATACCTATGTGAGAATGCTGTTCATCGACTACAGCTCGGCATTCAACACCATAGTACCCTCCAAGCTCGTCATCAAGCTCGAGACCCTGGGTCTCGACCCCGCCCTGTGCAACTGGGTACTGGACTTCCTGACGGGCCGCCCCCAGGTGGTGAGGGTAGGCAACAACATCTCCTCCCCGCTGATCCTCAACACTGGGGCCCCACAAGGTTGCGTTCTGAGCCCTCTCCTGTACTCCCTGTTCACCCACGACTGCGTGGCCACGCACGCCTCCAACTCAATCATCAAGTTTGCGGACGACACAACAGTGGTAGGCTTGATTACCAACAACGATGAGACGGCCTACAGGGAGGAGGTGAGGGCCCTCGGAGTGTGGTGTCAGGAAAACAACCTCACACTCAACGTCAACAAAACTAAGGAGATGATTGTGGACTTCAGGAAACAGCAGAGGGAACACCCCCCTATCCACATCGATGGAACAGTAGTGGAGAGGGTAGCAAGTTTTAAGTTCCTCGGCATACACATCACAGACAAACTGAATTGGTCCACTCACACAGACAGCATCGTGAAGAAGGCGCAGCAGCGCCTCTTCAACCTCAGGAGGCTGAAGAAATTCGGCTTGTCACCAAAAGCACTCACAAACTTCTACAGATGCACAATCGAGAGCATCCTGGCGGGCTGTATCACCGCCTGGTATGGCAACTGCACCGCCCTCAACCGTAAGGCTCTCCAGAGGGTAGTGAGGTCTGCACAACGCATCACCGGGGGCAAACTACCTGCCCTCCAGGACACCTACACCACCCGATGTCACAGGAAGGCCATAAAGATCATCAAGGACATCAACCACCCGAGCCACTGCCTGTTCACCCCGCTATCATCCAGAAGGCGAGGTCAGTACAGGTGCATCAAAGCTGGGACCGAGAGACTGAAAAACAGCTTCTATCTCAAGGCCATCAGACTGTTAAACAGCCACCACTAACACTGAGTGGCTGCTGCCAACACACTGACACTGACTCAACTCCAGCCACTTTAATAATGGGAATTGATGGGAAATGATGTAAATATATCACTAGCCACTTTAAACAATGCTACCTTATATAAATGTTACTTACCCTACATTATTCATCTCATATGCATACGTATATACTGTACTCTATATCATCGACGGTATCCTTATGTAATACATGTATCACTAGCCACTTTATACTATACTATGCCACTTTGTTTACATACTCATCTCATTTGTACATACTGTACCCGATACCATCTACTGTACCTTGCCTATGCTGCTCTGTACCATCACTCATTCATATATCCTTATGTACATATTCTTTATCCCCTTACACTGTGTACAAGACAGTAGTTTTGGAATTGTTAGTTAGATTACTTGTTATTACTGCATTGTCGGAACTAGAAGCACAAGCATTTCGCTACACTCGCATTAACATCTGCTAACCATGTGTATGTGACAAATAAAATTTGATTTGATTTGATTTGATTTGATTTCTTGATGACAGCTAACCACCTCAAGGCCATTTCCAGAGCAGTCAATAATATAATGAAAATACATGTCATTTAGCAGACGCTTTTATCCAAAGTGACTTACAACAGCGAGTGCATACATGTTGGTATCGATGTCCCCAGTGGGAATCGAAGCCCCAATCCTTACCCAGCATGTTGGTATCGATGTCCCCAGTGGGAATCGAAGCCCCAATCCTTACCCAGCATGTTGGTATCGATGTCCCCAGTGGGAATCGAAGCAAGAATCCTTACCCAGCATGTTGGTATCGATGTGCCCAGTGGGAATCGAAGCCCCAATCCTTACCCAGCATGTTGGTATCGATGTCCCCAGTGGGAATCGAAGCCCCAATCCTTACCCAAGCATGTTGGTATCGATGTCCCCAGTGGGAATCGAAGCCCCAATCCTTACCCAGCATGTTGGTATCGATGTCCCCAGTGGGAATCGAAGCCCCAATCCTTACCCAAGCATGTTGTTGAGCCACATGTCCTCCATCATGAGCAGTAGACCCATACATACTGTAGGATCCACATATATGTTAATCTATATATGAATGTATATATTATATACATCACATAGAACTTACCCAGCATGCTGGTTAGCCATAGGGCTAGGTCTTCCTTCATTGGCAAAAGGCTGGCTTCATGGCGGCTGGCCAGCCATTGGCTATACTGCTGCATATCCGTCAGGCCTGGGCCAATCGGCTGCTTGGGACTCAGAGAGCTGCACATGGTGGGTCTCTCCCGTCACCTTGAGAGAGGAGAGGGTC
This sequence comes from Oncorhynchus clarkii lewisi, assembly GCF_045791955.1. Taxonomy (NCBI): domain Eukaryota; kingdom Metazoa; phylum Chordata; class Actinopteri; order Salmoniformes; family Salmonidae; genus Oncorhynchus; species Oncorhynchus clarkii. The sequence continues at coordinate 94,324,819 of NC_092148.1, forward strand.
GGACAGTCACAACAAAACACTGGCCTTGAGAGAGGAGAGGGTCGGACAGTCACAACAAACACTGGCCTTGAGAGGAGAGGGTCAGACAGTCACAACAAACACTGGCCCTGAGAGGAGAGGGTCGGACAGTCACAACAAACACTGGCCCTGAGAGAGGAGAGGGTCAGACAGTCAGAACAAACACTGGCCTTGAGAGGAGGAGAGGGTCAGACAGTCAGAACAAACACTGGCCCTGAGAGAAGAGAGGGTCGGAAAGTCACAACAAACACTGGCCTGAGAGAGGAGAGGGTCAGACAGTCAGAACAAACACTGGCTTTGAGAGAGGAGAGGGTCAGACAGTCACAACAAACACTGGCCCTGAGAGGAGAGGGTCGGACAGTCACAACAAACACTGGCCCTGGGAGGAGAGGGTCAGACAGTCACAACAAACACTGGCCCTGAGAGAGAAGAGGGTCGGACAGTCACAACAAACACTGGCCCTGAGAGAGGAGAGGGTCGGACAGTCACAACAAACACTGGCCCTGAGAGAAGAGGGTTGGACAGTCACAACAAACACTGGCCCTGAGAGAGGAGAGGGTCGGACAGTCACAACAAACACTGGCCTTGAGAGAAGAGAGGGTCGGACAGTCACAACAAACACTGGCCTTGAGAGAGGAGAGGGTCAGACATCACCTGCTCTCCATTTAAGTCTGTCTTCACTTGAACCACACCCTCTTTCCTTCTATCCGTCCTTCCACTCCACTCCTATCCCTCTCATTCTCCTCTACTGGTCATTTCATCACTCCATCCAACCTCTATCCCTCCCTCTCTCATCATCTTCCAGTTACTGGTTCTTCACCCACACTGTCCGACTAAACCCACACTGTCCGACTAAACCCACACTGTCCTACTAAACCCACACTGTCCTACTAAGCGTAGATTTCTCTACCTACACTGTCCTACTAAACCCAGCTCTCTTTACCCACACCGTCCCATTGACCCTCAGAACTCAAACCATCCTACTAAACCCAGCTCTCATCCCACTCAGACAGCCCCAATTCACTGACCTCTTAAAACTACCATATAAACTTTTTTTAAAGGTCCTTAATTTTATGTGCTGAGAGGTTCACTGACAGAGTAGGACTTTTGATGTGAGTTTTCAGAGTGTGAACTGTGATATCAGATGAGATGTGAGTTTTCAGAGAGTTTGAACCGTGAAATCAGATGAGATGTGAGTTTTCAGAGAGTTTGAACCGTGATATCAGATGAGATGTGAGTTTTCAGAGAGTGTGAACCGTGATATCAGATGAGATGTGAGTTTTCAGAGAGTTTGAACCGTGATGTCAGATGAGATGTGCGTTTTCAGAGAGTTTGAACCGTGAAATCAGATGAGATGTGAGTTTTCAGAGAGTGTAAACTGTGATATCAGATGAGATGTGCGTTTTCAGAGAGTTTGAACCGTGATGTCAGATGAGATGTGAGTTTTCAGAGAGTGTAAACTGTGATATCCGTGTAAGGAAAGGCCTCTGTTATACTGTACCCGTGGATTGCCAGGACACTTCACCTTGGCACGTACTGTAGACATTTTCTTCATTAGTATGTTTCAGGTTTTATTAGTCATTTGTACGGGATACACTTGGTATACACCCTTCCAACGAAATGCTTACTTGCAGGTTCCTTCTGAACAAAGCAACAAGAATAAAACAAAATGAAAAATATGAATAGGGACATAAAGTAAATTGCTCAGTAGAATATATATATTTTTTATAGCATAGGTAGTATACAGGAAGGCACAACTGATGTGTATGTAATCACTGTGGGAATTGAACCTCAACCTTGGCGTTGCTACGGTATCGCCACACTCTTACCAACTGAGCCAGCTTTAATTCGGTAATATAAGCAGGTCTCAGCTAGTTTAACCTGAATGTCTCTTATCTGAGGTTTGTGGTTTACCCATTCTGTCCTCCTAAAGAAGATTAAACCTGACTGTCTCTTATCTGAGGTTTGTGGTTTACCCATTCTGTCCTCCTAAAGAAGATTTAGCCTGACTGTCCCTTATCTGAGGTTTGTTGTTTACCCATTCTGTCCTCCTAAAGAAGATTAAACCTGACTGTCTCTTATCTGAGGTTTGTGGTTTACCCATTCTGTCCTCCTAAAGAAGATTTAGCCTGACTGTCACTTATCTGAGGTTTGTCGTTTACCCATTCTGTCCTCCTAAAGAAGATTTAGCCTGACTGTCCCTTATATGAGGTTTGTCGTTTACCCATTCTGTCCTCCTATAGAAGATGTTTTTATTTCACCTTTATTTAACCAACCTGTCCTACTAAAGCAGAGGAGTAGGAGAGTATTCCAACGGAAGAACACAATCAGGATCAGGGAATCTTTGTCCTCCAGGCCAAGACCTGTCTGTACCTAATGCTCTGGGCCTGGTGTGGTGTACATTGCTGTAGATACAGAGGTTTTCAAAATGTTCTTGCCCAGGGACTGCCGGCCCAGGCAAACCGGTGTCTCCCAGGACCCCATCATTTGTTAGCAAAAAATTTAAAGAACACATCCTGTCTTATCATCAGGTGAATGATAATGCCAAGTAGAAGTAATCAACATTTTAAAATGTGAAGATTTGGTAGACAGCAACATTATTTTGACCTTCCCACAATTCATTGGAATTGAGAATTAACATAGTCTATTAGCTAGAATGGTACCTTGGTCGCGTAGGGAATTTTTTTTCAGTTTAAAGCCAATTTCCATCAATTCTACACATTTTGCCATGGCTAATGCTGTGTTCCTCTGCTCAAACATTATAACTTAATCAACGGGCATGCCTGGTTTGGGGAGTGTTCGATTCTCCCAGACTGTCTAGTTTATTTGATTGTTAGTTCTCAAAGATGGTTTTATAAAAAAATATATATAGTTTGTATTAGATTGTATTCTGTTGCAGCTAGGAATTTCAATTTTTAAAAATTATATTTCTCAGATAAAATCCCACCCCAAAAATGTCCTGATATTTCTCTGGCGTGGTTTACACTTCACAGTGAATCTAATGTTCTGGCCGTGTTGGTCTAGGATCAGTTTCAGATCATAATGAATTAGATTATATTAACAGGAGAGACCTGATCCTAGATGCTATGTGAATATGGGCCCTTGTCTTGCCCCTGGTGTGGTTTACAGTGGTTCTAATGACACAGAACATTCTCAGTAACCCTGACAGGCCAGTTCCTATTCCCATCATTATATCTCACCTAGAACACTAGTCTGTTTCATATAGCAGCCAACACAGGACAGTAGGACTTCTATCTACTGTAGCAGACCAACAGAGAAGAAAGGAGAGGCTAGATGACGATATCTGTGTTATCTAGCTACAGTGAAACCTGAAACAGCAGCTCTCCAGTTGTCAGTTTATTTCCACTCTTTGTCATTGTTAACCCTACACCACCCAAGCCCAACACTAACCCAACCCAGAGCCCCGCAACACTAGCCCAACACAGAGCCCCCCCAACACAACCCAAGCCCAACGCCATCCCAACCCAGAGCCCCCACCACAACCCAAGCCCAACACTAACCCAACCCAGAGCCCCGCAACACTAGCCCAACCCAGAGCCCCCCACCACAACCCAAGCCCAACACTAGCCCAACCCAGAGCCCCCCCAACACAACCCAAGCCCAACACTAGCCCAACCCAGAGCACCCCAACACAACCCAAGCCCAACACTAGCCCAACCCAGAGCACCCCAACACAACCCAAGCCCGACCCAGAGCCCCCCAACACAACCCAAGCCCAAAACTAGCCCAACCCAGAGCACCCCAACACAACCCAAGCCCAACCCAGAGCCCCTCCACCACAACCCAAGCCCAACACTAGCCCAACCCAGAGCACCCCCCCCACCACAACCCAAGCCCAACACTAGCCCAACCCAGAGCACCCCAACACAACCCAAGCCCAACACTAGCCCAACCCAGAGCACCCCAACACAACCCAAGCCCGACCCAGAGCCCCCCAACACAACCCAAGCCCAACACTAGCCCAACCCAGAGCCCCCCCAACACAACCAAGCCCAACCCAGAGCACCCCACCACAACCCAAGCCCAACACTAGCCCAACCCAGAGCCCCCCAACACAACCCAAGCCCAACCCAGAGCCCCCCAACACAACCCAAGCCCAACACTAGCCCAACCCAGAGCCCCCCAACACAACCCAAGCCCAACCCAGAGCCCCCCAACACAACCCAAGCCCAACACTAGCCCAACCCAGAGCCCCCCCCCCCAACACAACCCAAGCCCAACCCAGAGCCCCCCAACACAACCCAAGCCCAACACTAGCCCAACCCAGAGCCCCCCAACACAACCCAAGCCCAACCCAGAGCCCCCCAACACAACCCAAGCCCAACACTAGCCCAACCCAGAGCCCCCCAACACAACCCAAGCCCAACCCAGAGCCCCCCAACACAACCCAAGCCCAACACTAGCCCAACCCAGAGCCCCCCAACACAACCCAAGCCCAACCCAGAGCCCCCCAACACAACACAAGCCCAACACTAGCCCGACCCAGAGCCCCCCCCCCAACACAACCCAAGCCCAACCCAGAGCCCCCCAACACAACCCAAGCCCAACCCAGAGCCCCCCAACACAACCCAAGCCCAACCCAGAGCCCCCCAACACAACCCAAGCCCAAAATGATGTGACTAAACTCACCAAAAAGAAGAAGAAAGTGTATTATGAAGCTAAGATCAATGATACAAAGAATGATGGGAAAAAAATTGAAATTAAATTATTTTGCAGAAAGATGGCTTACTCATCACAAAATCATGTGATGTTGACAACTATTTCAATGATCATTTCATTGGCAAAGTGGGCAAACTTAGGCAGGAAATGCCCACGACAAACAGTTAACCCACTGTTCCTGGGCCGTCATTGAAAATAAGAATTTGTTCTTAACGGACTTGCTTAGTAAAATGAATAAAATATTCATGCATAAAAAAAATTATAATGAAAGGTGCAAGTTAAAATTTTGAAAAGTTGTGGGAGAGGTGGAAAAATTATTGTTATCGATCAATAATGACAAACCTCCTGGCATTGACAACTTAGAAAGCTACTGAGGATGGTAGCTGACTATAGCCACTCCTATCTGTCATATTTTTACCCTTAACAAAGAGTTGCAGTCTGTTTTGGAATGGGTGGCCAGTAATAAACTGGTCGTTGAACATCTCTGAAACTAAGAGCATTGTATTTGGTATAAAAACATTGCCTAAATTCTTGACCTCAGCTGAATCTGGTAATGAATGGTGTGGCTGTTGGACAAGTTGAGGAGATTAAATTACTTGGTGTTACCTTAGATTGTAAACTGTCATGGTGAAAACATATAGATTCAATGGTTATAAAGATGGGGAGAGGTCTGTCTGTAATATAGAGATGGGGAGAGGTCTGTCCCTATTAAAGAGATGGGGAGAGGTCTGTCCCTATTAAAGAGATGGGGAGAGGTCTGTCCATAATAAATACATTTTCTGCTTTTTTGACACCACACTGCAAAAAGCAAGTTCTGCAGGCTCTAGTTTTGTCTAATCTTGATTATTGTCCAGTCGTGTGGTCCAGTGCTGCAAGGAAAGACCTAGTTAAGCTGCAGCTGGCCAGAACAGAGCGGAGCGTCTTGCTCTTAATTGTAATCAGAGGGTTGATATAAATATGATTCATGCCAGTCTCTCTTGGCTAAGAGTTGAGGAGAGACTGACTACATCACTTCTTCTTTTTATAAGAAACATTAATATGTTGGAAATCCCAAATTGTTTGCATAGTCAACTTACACACAGCTCTGACACACACACTTACCCCACGAGACACGTCACCAGGGGTCTTTTCACAGTCCCCAAAACCTTAACAAATTCAAGAAAACGTACAGTGTTATATAGAGCCCTTATTGCATGGAACTTCCTTCCATCTCATATTGCTCAAATAAACAGCAAACCTGGTTTCAAAAAACAGATAAAGCAACACTTCGCGGCACAACGCCTCTCCCCTGTTTGACCTAGATAGTTTGTGTGCATCCATATGTAAGCAACACGTGCCTTTTTAAAAATGTATGTAGTTCTGTCCTTGAGCTGTTTTTGTCTATTGATGTTCTGTATTATGTCATTCTGTATTATGTTTCATGTTTTGTGTTGGACCTCATGAAGAGTAGCTGCTGCTTTTGCAACAGCTAATGGGGATCCTAATAAAATACCAATACACTCCCCCCCCCCCCCCCCCACTACCACTACCACCCCTACCCCAACATCAACGCCACATCACTCCTTCCCACCAACCCACATCACAGAGAAGCAATACTTTTTGGCAGTAAATTGGCAGGGTACTTGGCCGTTATATTGTCTGCATGCTGGATGGAGTAGCCGCAGTGGGTAAATGAAATACTACCCGACTCTGTCTCAACAGTATTCATTGCCAGCCATTCATAGCTTAAACACAGAGGACTGTAAAAAAAAAATGTAGGAATTGTTAATGTTTTTACTCCTAATGTTATCTCAATAAGTCTGATAAGTTACCAGGGAAAGTTGTTTCCGTTGGGGCTGATAGATAGATTTATCGACAGACCAACTGCCCGACCGAACGACCAACTGGGAGCCAGATGTACAGGCTATAACGCCTGACAAATTGTCATCAACAGCCAACTCCGTACAGAGTTTATTTTCTCAGAGAGGAGATTGGGGTATAGCAGGGGTCTTATGCATTCAGTGTGTGACTCACCGTGTCTCTGACAGGATGTGAAGATTATAAAAACAATACGCAAAGAATCTATTCTGAGGCAGACCTGGACTGCTAGATAGACAGGTTTTTGCAAATTTGGGACTTTTACATTGGTTTTACAATGTGGACAATCATCCCGGTCAGGCTCAATTGACCATTCGCTAAGCACAGGATAGTGACATCACAAGGATGCTGTCGACTGTTCCCATTACCACATAGGTTAAAGACATGCTCCACACATGACTTAAAACACAGACAGACTTCTTGACTTTTCTCAATGATACAGCCCGTTAGAGTGGCTCATGATACAGCCCATTAGAGTGGCTCATGATACAGCCCATTAGAGTGGCTCATGATACAGCCCGTTAGAATGGCTCATGATACAGCCCATTAGAGGGGCTCATGATACAGCCCGTTAGCATGGCTCATGATACAGCCCGTTAGCATGGCTCATGATACAGCCCGTTAGAGTGGCTCATGATACAGCCCGTTAGAATGGCTCATGATACAGCCCAGTAGAATGGCTCATGATACAGCCCAGTAGAATGGCTCATGATACAGCCCAGTAGAATGGCTCAAGATACAGCCCGTTAGAATGGCTCATGATACAGCCCATTAGAGTGGCTCATGATACAGCCCGTTAGAATAGCTCATGATACAGCCCATTAGAGTGGCTCATGATACAGCCCGTTAGAGTGGCTCATGATACAGCCCGTTAGAGTGGCTCATGATACAGCCCAGTAGAGTGGCTCATGATACAGCCCAGTAGAGTGGCTCATGATACAGCCCAGTAGAGTGGCTCATGATACAGCCCGTTAGAGTGGCTCATGATGCAGCCCGTTAGAGTGGCTCATGATACAGCCCGTTAGAGTGGCTCATGATACAGCCCGTTAGAGTGGCTCATGATACAGCCCGTTAGAGTGGCTCATGATACAGCCCGTTAGAGTGGCTCATGATACAGCCCAGTAGAGTGGCTCATGATACAGCCCGTTAGAATGGCTCATGATACAGCCCGTTAGAATGGCTCATGATACAGCCCGTTAGAATGGCTCATGATACAGCCCGTTAGAATGGCTCATGATACAGCCCGTTAGAATGGCTCATGATACAGCCCGTTAGAATGGCTCATGATACAGCCCAGTAGAGTGGCTCATGATACAGCCCGTTAGAGTGGCTCATGATACAGCACGTTAGAATGGCTCATGATACAGATTAGTCTTCTGCTTTCTCTCCCCCCCGCCCCGAATACCCCCAGACACAAGGGCTGCCAGGCTCGGGGCTTGAACCTGGCTGCTGGTCTGATCTAGTCTACCTGCTGTCCTTCTGTCCTGTCCTAGTAGTTTCCTGCTTAGGCTGTTTGCTCATCGTGACCTAGAGACAGCACATCGCCCTGGCATGGCAAGCAACCAGACAGCAGTACTATAGTTGGTTCAACCAGACAGCAGTACTATAGTTGGTTCAACCAGACAGCAGTACTATAGTTGGTTCAACCAGACAGCAGTACTATAGTTGGTTCAACCAGACAGCAGTACTATGGTTCAACCAGACAGCAGTACTATAGTTCAACCAGACAGCAGTACTATAGTTCAACCAGACAGCAGTACTATGGTTCAACCAGACAGCAGTACTATAGTTCAACCAGACAGCAGTACTATAGTTCAACCAGACAGCAGTACTATGGTTCAACCAGACAGCAGTACTATAGTTCAACCAGACAGCAGTACTATAGTTCAACCAGACAGTAGGATGGTCTAATACAAAGTACCAGAAGGCCTTGAACAAGAAAGGATGTGAAGCCGGGGGGGGGGGGGGGGGGGGGGGGGGGCTGCCTTAATCGACATCCACGTCTTCGGCACCCCGGGGAACAGTGGGTTAAGTGCCTTGTTCAGGGCCCGGGGAACAGTGGGTTAACTGCCTTGTTCAGGGCCCGGGGAACAGTGGGTTAACTGCCTTGTTCAGGGCCCGGGGAACAGTGGGTTAACTGCCTTGTTCAGGGCCCGGGGAACAGTGGGTTAACTGCCTTGTTCAGGGCCCGGGGAACAGTGGGTTAACTGCCTTGTTCAGGGCCTGGGGAACAGTGGGTTAACTGCCTTGTTCAGGGCCTGGGGAACAGTGGGTTAACTGCCTTGTTCAGGGCCTGGGGAACAGTGGGTTAACTGCCTTGTTCAGGGCCCGGGGAACAGTGGGTTAACTGCCTTCTTCAGGGCCCGGGGAACAGTGGGTTAACTGCCTTCTTCAGGGCCCGGGGAACAGTGGGTTAACTGCCTTGCTCAGGGGGCAGAACAACAGATTTGTTTACCTCGTCAACTCAGGCATTCGATCCAGCGACCTTCCGGTTACTGGCCCAACGCTCTAAAGACGTGACACATTCAGTATGAAGAGTGCCTCACAACGACAAGACTAAAGGCTTGGCTGTGGAAAGAGACCACTCTCATGTAGGCTAGTGTTTTAGCATGAGGGTTCACAGCGCAAAATACATGGTCCAAGTCATATTCAATTACAATCTTTTCATTATTTGACGAATCTACAGTATGTGAACTAAATCTTTCAACACACATCTTGTAAAAAGGTATTTGGTATTTTATTAGGATCCCCATTAGCTTTTGCGAAAGTAGCAGATACTCTTCCTGGCTGTCACGTGTGCTTCCCTCTCTGGCCTCTAGGTCACCAGACTGCTCGTTTAAGGCGCACACCTGTCGCCATCGTTACGCGCATTAGCGCAAGATGACACTCACCTGGACTCCATCACATCCTTGATTACCTGCCCTATATATATATATATATATATATATATATATATATATATATATATATATATCACTCCCCTTTGGTTTCTTCCTCAGTCGCCATTGTTTCTGTTTCATGTCCGTGCGGTGTTTGTGTTACGTGTTTGTTTCATTTATTTATTAAAAATGTATTCACTCCCTGAACTTGCTTCCCGACTCTCAGCGTGCATCGTTACACTGGGGTCCGTACAAAACATGAAACATGACATAATACAGAACATTAACAGACAAGAACCTCTGAAGGACAGAACTACATACATTATCTAATGGCACATACAGCCTACATGTCAAAACATAGAAACAGAGTATCCAGGTTCAACAGGGGAGAGGCGTTGTGCCGTGAGGTGTTGCTTAATCTGTTTGTTTTAAAAAAAAAAAACAGGTTTGCTGTTTATTTGAACAATATGAGATGGAAGGGAGTTCCATGCAATAAGGGCTCTCTCTATATAATACTGTACGTTTTCTTGAATTTGTTCTGGATTTGGGGACTGTGAAAAGACCCCAGGTGGCACGTCTCGTGGGGTAAGTGTGTGTGTGTCAGAGCTGTGTGTGTAAGTTGACTGTGAAAACAATTTGGGATTTCCAACACATTAATGTTTCTTATAAAAAGAAGAAGTGATGCAGTCAGTCTCTCCTCAACTCTCAGCCAAGAGAGACTGGCATGTATAGTATTTATATCAGCCCTCTGATTACAATGAAGAGCAAGGCGTACCGCTCTGTTCTGGCCCAGCTGGAGCCCAACTAGGTCTTTCTTTGCAGCACTTAACCACATGTCTGGACAATAATCAAGATTAGACAAAACTAGAGCCTGCAGGACTTGCTTTTTGGAGTGTGGTGTCAAAAAAGCAGAGCATCTCTTTAATAGGGACAGACCTCTCCCCATCTTTACAACCATGGAATCTATGTTTTCACCATGACAGTTTACAATCTAAGGCAACGCCAAGTAATTTAATCTCCTCAACTTGTTCAACAGCCACACCATTCATTACCAGATTCAGCTGAGGTCAAGAATTTAGGCAATGATTTGTACCAAATACAAACGCTCTTAGTTTCAGAGATGTTCAAGGACCAGTTTATTACTGACCACCCATTCCAAAACTGACTACAACTCCTTGTTAAGGGTTTGTGACTTCATTAGCTGTGGTTGCTTATACATGGACACACAGGCTTTGTTTAATGCCAGTGGCAGGGGGCCTAGAGAGCTGCCCTGTGGTACACCACACCCTTGTTTGACATTAGAGAAGCTTCCATGAAAGAAACCCCCTCTGAGTTCTATTAGATAGATAGCTCTGAATCCACGATATGGCAGATGTTGAAAAGCCATAAAATATATTTTCCCAACAACAGCTTATGGTCAAGTAATATCAAAGGCCGCACTGAAATCTAACAGTACAGCTCCCACAATCTTCTTATTATCAATTTCTTTCAACCAATCATCAGTCATTTCTGTCAGTGCAGTACATGTTGAGTGCCCTTCTCTATAAGCATGCTGAAAGTCTGTTGTCAATTTGTTTACAGAGAAATAGCATCTAGCTTGATACGCAGCTAACAGTGGCAGCTAGGCTAGCTGCTACGCAAAGCAGCTCATCAGACCCTTGGTCGGTAGGATCTCTGGACAGATAACAGCAGTCCCGGCAACAGTGTCACAGAATCCAAACTCAAAAGGTAGCTAGATAGTAACACATTTTTTTCTCCAAAAGAACACTTTTTCAGAGACTTTCACAACTTTCCAGAACAACAAACCCGAGTTCTTCCTCATTCCGCTTTCAACGCGAATTGTCAAGACATGTGGTGGAAGTCTGACGTAAAGGGAGATATATAGGGCCTATAGAGTAGCCTGAAGAACATGGAGGTTAGCGTTGTAAGGGTCCCTTGTTGTGGAGGACCATGGCTTTTGACCTCGACCTCTGACCTCTAGCCATGACCCACATACTGACACGCACAAACACACTTCCTGTCACACCATGGCGCTGAACACCTGGAACAGGGACACACACACACACACTTCCTGTCACACCATGGTGCTGAACACCTGGAACAGGGACACACACACACACACTTCGTGTCACACCATGGCGCTGAACACATGGAACAGGGACACACACACACACTTCCTGTCACACCATGGCGCTGAACACCTGGAACAGGGACACACACACACACACTTCCTGTCACACCATGGCGCTGAACACCTGGAACAGGGACACACACACACACACTTCCTGTCACACCATGGCGCTGAACACATGGAACAGGGACACACACACACACTTCCTGTCACACCATGGCGCTGAACACCTGGAACAGGGACACACACACTTCCTGTCCCACTATAGTGGTGAACACTGGATACACTGGGCCTTGATGGCAAAGCCTATCTCCCTAAAAACAACAGCTGCACACACATCGCAGCAGTGACACACATGTGCAACATTCCCATGTCTACTGTGGGACAGCCCTGACAAACAGAGCAGAGCGAAGACCAACTAACCACTGTTATCATTGTTACTGTCCTCCCATAGAGCGCTGTCCTGTTGCTTTTTCCTTTCCCAGATCATGGTTCTTGTTACTGTCCTCCCATAGAGCTCTGTCCTCCCATAGAGCTCTGTCCTCCCATAGAGCTCTGTCCTCCCATAGAGCTCTGTCCTCTCTCCCGGCTGCCCGTTCCCAGGTCATGGTCCTTGTAACAGTCCTCCCATAGAGCTCTGTCCTCCCATAGAGCTATGTCCTCTCTCCAGGCTGCCCGTTCCCAGGTCATGGTCCTTGTTACTGTCCTCCCATAGAGCTCTCGTCTCTCCCGGCTGCCATTTCCCAGGCCTCTCACTGTACTGTGGCCTTGATCTCTATCTGCTGTAGGAGAAAGTTACACAACCATGCCCCTTGCCCTGGCTACAACCATGCCCCTTGCCCTGGCTACAACCATGCCCCTTGCCCTGGCTACAACCACGCCCCTTGCCCTGGCTACAACCACGCCCCTTGCCCTGGCTACAACCACGCCCCTTGCCCTGGCTACAACCACGCCCCTTGCCCTGGCTACAACCACGCCCCTTGCCCTGGCTACAACCACGCCCCTTGCCCTGGCTACAACCACGCCCCTTGCCCTGGCTACAACCACGCCCCTTGCCCTGGCTACAACCACGCCCCTTGCTCTGGCTACAACCACGCCCCTTGCTCTGGCTACAACCACGCCCCTTGCTCTGGCTACAACCACGCCCCTTGCTCTGGCTACAACCACGCCCCTTGCTCTGGCTACAACCACGCCCCTTGCTCTGGCTATAACCACGCCCCTTGCTCTGGCTACAACCACGCCCCTTGCTCTGGCTACAACCACGCCCCTTGCTCTGGCTACAACCACGCCCCTTGCTCTGGCTACAACCACGCCCCTTGCTCTGGCTACAACCACGCCCCTTGCTCTGGCTACAACCACGCTCCTTGCTCTGGCTACAACCATGCTCCTTGCTCTGGCTCCAACCATGCCCAACCAATCCACCTTGTTCACATTGGCAGTTTGAAGTGCCTCAAATCTGATTCCTGGCCATGCTACTTGTGTCTGAATTGTCCAAATTAGAATTTATTTGCCCTCAAAAGGTTTCTAGACTGTTATTTGGCATATCTTGTTGTTCGCTAGTTACTCTGTTGACAGTCTGACAAGAACATGTGGTAGCTAACTAGCTTGTTCATTGTTTAGCTAAGTGAATATGCTAGAAAGCTACACCGCTACCTAGCTAGCTGACTGCCGTGGCTACCTAGCTAGCTGACTGCCGTGGCTACCTAGCTAGCTGACTGCCGTGGCTACGTAGCTAGCTGACTGCCGTGGCTACGTAGCTAGCTGACTGCCGTGGCTACGTAGCTAGCTGGCTGCTGTGGCTACCTAGCTAGCTGACTGCCGTGGCTACCTAGCTAGCTGACTGCCGTGGCTACCTAGCTAGCTGACTGCCGTGGCTACCTAGCTAGCTGACTGCCGTGGCTACCTAGCTAGCTGACTGCCGTGGCTACCTAGCTAGCTGACTGCCATGGCTACCTAGCTAGTTGACTGCCGTGGCTACCTAGCTAGTTGACTACCGTGGCTACCTAGCTAGTTGACTACCGTGGCTACCTAGCTAGTTGACTGCCGTGGCTACCTAGCTAGTTGACTGCCGTGGCTACCTAGCTAGCTGACTGCCGTGGCTACCTAGCTAGCTGACTGCCGTGGCTACGTAGCTAGCTGACTGCCGTGGCTACCTAGCTAGTTGACTGCCGTGGCTACCTAGCTAGTTGACTGCCGTGGCTACCTAGCTAGCTGACTGCCGTGGCTACCTAGCTAGCTGACTGCCGTGGCTACCTAGCTAGCTGACTGCCGTGGCTACCTAGCTAGCTGACTGCCGTGGCTACCTAGCTAGCTGACTGCCGTGGCTACCTAGCTAGTTGACTGCCGTGGCTACCTAGTTAGTTGACTGCCGTGGCTACCTAGTTAGTTGACTACCGTGGCTACCTAGCTAGCTGACTGCCGTGGCCATCTAGCTAGTTGACTGCTGTGGCTACCTAGCTAGCTGACTGCTGTGGCTACCTAGCTAGCTGACTGCTGTGGCTACCTAGCTAGCTAGCCAAAAAGGACTTGTTTTGAAAGTGTTCTTACACTATGATTTTGAACATTCAAAGTAACTGGGAAACATCCATGGCGAGGCATAGAGTACCACAGTATGAGTCATAATACCCATAAAACCTAGCAGTCAAACAGGGAAATGGTTCCAATCGTTTAAATTAAGGGCTTTGATAAAAGTCACCTTGTCCGAGAGAGATTTACAAGGTAATCAAAACGTCTCGCCACGGTAAGCCTACAGGAAACACAGCCCTTATTTGAAGTCTTTCTAAAATCCACTATGGGAAAAATGAATAAAACCATTTCCCTGTTTGACAGCAAGGTTTTATGCGTATCATGACACCTCCAATGTGGGGCTCTACGGTTTTAGCTTGCTACATAACTTCTGAGTGACCACTACCAATCAGCCTTCACCACTGGGCACACACCAGTTATTACTACGACAACTAGTGTAGCCATGTCAGCAAATGACTGCTGTCTGAACACACATCTGATCTGCTCACTTGTAACTGGCTGTTTGAACAGTCAATATTCCAAAATGGATTTGAAAAACTAAACTGATTTGAGCATTTTTTATTTTACCTTTATTTAACTAGGCAAGTCAGTTAAAAACAAATTCTTATTTTCAAAGACAGTGGGTTAACTGCCTTGTTCAGGAGGCAGAACAACAGATTTTTTACCTTGTCAGCTGAGGGATTTGATCCTGTAACCTTTGGGTTACTAGGTCAACACTCTAACCACTAGGCTACCTGCCGGGAGAGAGAACAAGGCTCTGGTCTCACATGACAACTATGCATATTTTAGCTCAAGAGTTGGTCATGGCTCATTAGAATACATTCCACTGAAGAACAGGGCCTCCTGTACCATCCAATGAAATGCACATCTTTACATGCTTGTTGAGCATGTAAATTGAGCTAAGATCTTCAAAGTAAACATACAGGTAACTGTTAAAATAATGGAAACACAAATAAATTAGGGATACAAAGTATATTGAAAGGTGTGGTTCCTGAATAAATTAAGCAATTAACATCAGAGTGTCATCATAGAGATAGATAGAGGACTCGTCATGGATTTAACCCTTTTTAGCATGGACATTGCCATTGAGTGGTCAACTGGGTGGGAATTCCTATGAGCTTGGAGAAAAATCAGCCCATGAAGAATTAGAAGAAGAACAAATATCACTTTAGAATGGAGATAGTCCCAATGGCGTTGCCCATGCTGTCACATACACTATAATGGCACATATACAAAGATGAGTTCTCTATCTGTCTCTATGGGTCATGTATAAAATTTTAAAAAAAGAAATGGTCAGTCCATTATTTTGGCTACCATGGCTAAGCCCCCATAGGATGACAAGGCTCCCATCCACAGGGCATGAGCGGTCGATGAATGGTTTGATGAGCATGAAAACGATGTTAACCATATGTCATTGGCCGTTTCAGTCACCGGATCTGATGGTGCATTGCAGCTGTTCTGGCTCGTGGTTTCTGGCCCGTGGTTGCTGGCTCGTGGTTTCTGGCTCGTGGTTTCTGGCTCGTGGTTTCTGGCTCGTGGTTGCTGGCCCGTGGTTGCTGGCTCGTGGTTGCTGGCTCGTGGTTTCTGGCTCGTGGTTGCTGGCTCGTGGTTTCTGGCTCGTGGTCGCTGGCCCGTGGTCGCTGGCTCGTGGTCTCTGGCTCGTGGTCGCTGGCTCGTGGTCTCTGGCTCGTGGTTTCTGGCTCGTGGTTTCTGGCCAGTGGTTGCTGGCACGTGGTTTCTGGCTCGTGGTTTCTGGCTCGTGGTTTCTGGCTCGTGGTTGCTGGCTCGTGGTTGCTGGCTCGTGGTTTCTGGCTCGTGGTTTCTGGCTCGTGGTTGCTGGCTCGTGGTTTCTGGCCCGTGGTTTCTGGCCCGTGGTTTCTGGCTCGTGGTTTCTGGCTCGTGGTTGCTGGCTCGTGGTTTCTGGCTCGTGGTTGCTGGCTCGTGGTTTCTGGCTCGTGGTTTACCACATATGGTATGTGTGAAAATATAGTTAAGTTATTCAAATTAAAGAACGTTCTCCCAATAGTTCCCGCAGAGACCTTTAGGTGACCCTGGATAAGCGTAGACATAACAACATAGCATAACGCAGTTGGCTCCAGATGGGACGAGGACAGACAGGGTCTCATAAGGAATCACGGAATGCTGCTGAGTCACTCAATGAAAACACAAGCAATTATCTCTCTCCCTCGCTGCCCTTCACTGTGCTGTGGCCTGACCTCTCTCTCAACCAGAGATGTGTATTTATTATGGATCCCCATTAGTTCCTGTCAAGGCAGCAGCTATTCTTCCTGGGGTTTATTATGGATCCCCATTAGTTCCTGTCAAGGCAGCAGCTATTCTTCCTGGGGTTTATTATGGATCCCCATTAGTTCCTGTCAAGGCAGCAGCTACTCTTCCTGGGGTTTATTATGGATCCCCATTAGTTCCTGTCAAGGCAGCAGCTACTCTTCCTGGGGTTTATTATGGATCCCCATTAGTTCCTGTCAAGGCAGCAGCTACTCTTCCTGGGGTTTATTATGGATCCCCATTAGTTCCTGTCAAGGCAGCAGCTATTCTTCCTGGGGTTTATTATGGATCCCCATTAGTTCCTGCCAAGGCATCAGCTACTCTTCCTGGGGTTTATTATGGATCCCCATTAGTTCCTGCCAAGGCAGCAGCTACTCTTCCTGGGGTTTATTATGGATCTATTACTTTTCTGGGATGCTTGATTGTTTTTATTGCTTTACTGGAGATCTTATCATAAGTAGACATGCTCATGTTATTTATATTGGAGCTGCTAGTGCACGGTGAGCTGTACACAGTGGACGTCCTACTAGGGCACACTGCCTCAGTGCTAACACTATAACTCTGGTTCATAGCTGTAGGCTCGACAGAGGCTTTCAGGGCAGGTAAAATAAAATTAAGTTACTTACATTGTGTCTGCCAACGCCCCCTGGTATAATGTACATTTGCTGAAGCATTATGACAACTCAGTGACACAGTGGTAGGGATTAGCTGAGCTGGGCTTGGGTCATTGATAAATCATTGTTTCAAAGCATACTTGAAATGCGTGGACAGAGTTCCAGGAGCCAAGATCATTTGGATGGACTCCGTTATTCCAGTAGAGTATCTTCTGTTTCCAGAAGGTGTCAAAGTTATCTATAAAAGTGATTCCAACAGAGCTACAGTAATATTTTAGCCAGGTGTGTAATGTCAATAGCCTGCTAAATCTTTCACAGCCGCGGCTAGACGATGGTACCGGACCTGAAAAAAATTGGCCGCTTTTTGGAATCTTTCAGTGCTAGAATCAGTTTTTTAAAATCTAATTTCAGAAGTTCCGAACTAGCCCTCCTGCTGTCATTTGACCCCACATTGACTACAACTGCGTCAGCTCCCGGCATCTGTCGTATAATGGTCGGAAGTAGCCTTGTAAGGTAAGATAGGGTCACAACCATGCCCTGGTCTGGCCCACTGGCAATCACATTCCACCAAATAACAGGTTTGCCAGTAGCATCACCAAATACAACATTTACACGAAAAGAAAATAAGCCTCTCTCTCTCGTCTGTCTGTCTGTCTCTCTCTCTCTTTAATCTCTAATCTCTCTAACCTCTCTCCGTCTCTCTAGCCTCTCTCCGTCTCTCTAGCCTCTCTCCGTCTCTCTAGCCTCTCTCCGTCTCTCTAGCCTCTCTCCGTCTCTCTAGCCTCTCTCCGTCTCTCTAGCCTCTCTCCGTCTCTCTAACCTCTCTCCGTCTCTCTAGCCTCTCTCCGTCTCTCTAACCTCTCTCCGTCTCTCTAGCCTCTCTCCGTCTCTCTAGCCTCTCTCCGTCTCTCTAGCCTCTCTCCGTCTCTCTAGCCTCTCTCCGTCTCTCTAGCCTCTCTCCGTCTCTCTAGCCTCTCTCCGTCTCTCTAGCCTCTCTCCGTCTCTCTAGCCTCTCTCCGTCTCTCTAGCCTCTCTCCGTCTCTCTAGCCTCTCTCCGTCTCTCTAGCCTCTCTCCGTCTCTCTAGCCTCTCTCCGTCTCTCTAGCCTCTCTCCGTCTCTCTAACCTCTCTCCGTCTCTCTAGCCTCTCTCCGAATGTCTCTAGCCTCTCTCCGTCTCTCTAGCCTCTCTCCGTCTCTCTAGCCTCTCTCCGTCTCTCTAGCCTCTCTCCGTCTCTCTAGCCTCTCTCCGTCTCTCTAACCTCTCTCCGTCTCTCTAGCCTCTCTCCGTCTCTCTAGCCTCTCTCCGTCTCTCTAAACTCTCTCTAATCTTTCTCTCTCTAACCTCTCTGTAATATCTCTCTAATAGCTCACTTTATCCTCTCTCTAATCTGTCTCTCTAATTTCTCTCTCTAACCTCTCTCCAATCTCTCTAACCTCTATATCCAATCTCTTTTACCTCTCTATCCTATCTCTTTTACCTCTATCCAATCTCTCTAACCTCTATCCAATCTCTCTTACCTCTCTAACCTCTATCCAATCTCTCTAACCAATCTCTCTAACCTCTTCATCCAATCTCTCCAAGCTATCTAACCTCTCCACCTATCCAATCTCAAATCTCTATCCAGTCTCAAATCTCTCTATCCAATCTCAAATCTCTCAGCCCTTTCTCTCTCTCTCTAACCTCTCTCACCTCTCAATTTCTATTCTCTCTAACCAATATCTCTAATCTCTCTAACCTCTTTATCCAATATCTCTAACCTCTTTATCCAATCTCAAATCTCTCTGACCTCTCTCTCTCTAACCTCTCAGCCCTTTTTCTCTAATCTCTCTCTTTCTCCAATCACTCTAACCACTGTCTGTAATCTCTCTCTAATCTCTCTCTCTCTACCTTCTGTTTTATGTAACAATACCAAATGTAACATATCATACTAATTGGAGTGTCCTCGGATTTACGTTTACTACGTTACGTCTAGTCTATGAGACCAGGCTGGGTATTCTGCTCTAGACAAACACTGACTCACACCCTACTGGATTTCATTATTATTAAGCATTACTATATCAACATGTCATCATAATGTTATAATTGAATGTAGTACTGTACAGTGTTCTGACATTGCCTGTATAGAAAATTCATAAACATGAAAACAGTGAAATATGTTTCTGCACATTCCAAGAATGTTGTTCACTTCATGATACCATTGAGTGTGTGTGTGTGTGTGTGTGTGTGTGTGTGTGAATGAAATGTATACAGTCCTCTGCCAAGAAGTTGCATACGGCGTCAGCCGTAGAAATTGCATCATGGCACAAGTTAGGCATCTCATAATACAGCAGTGTTGATCCAGTAATGTGATCATATAGGATTATTGGGAAACCAAATGGGGCGGCAGGGTAGCCTAGTGGTTAGAGCGTTGGACTAGTAACCGGAAGGTTGCAAGTTCAAATCTCTGAACTGTCAAGGTGGTTGACATCTGTTGTTCTGCCCCTGTTCTGCCCCTGAACAGGTAGTTAACCCAGGCTAACCCATTGAAAATAAGAATTTGTTCTTAACTGACTTGCCTAGTAAAATAAAGAAATACTGTTTCTGGGTGTTCCTGTCCTGGGCTGGAAAAAGATGAGTGTGGCTTAGGCCTAAACACATTATATTCATTCAGTCTATGGGTAATACCATTACATTAATTCAGTCTATGGGTAATACCATTATATTAATTCAGTCTATGGGTAATACCATTATATTCATTCAGTCTATGGGTAATACCAGTATATTCATTCAGTCTATGGGTAAAACCATTATATTCATTCAGTCTATGGATAATACCATTATATTCATTCAGTCTATGGATAATACCATTATATTCATTCAGTCTATGGATAATACCATTATATTCATTCAGTCTATGGGTAATACACAGTCTAAATGACTGAATAAACATATTATATTATTCCTTTAAAAATTATAATTGTATAAACTATGACAAAACATTTGGTTTTGTTTTCAATCGATAAAAGGAATACCTATTTTAGGCATATATAAATACAGAAATGACAAGCAGATTTAGCTTCTTTTAACACAGTGCCTTTCTTATTGAAGTCTGCCAGCTTAGTTCACGCTAGCAAAAAGGAGCGTCCGAAAATGGTTTGTGAGCGTCTGAAAATGGTTTGTGTGCTTCTGGAAAGGGTTTGTGTGCTCCTGGAAAGGGTTTGTGTGCTCCTGGAAAGGGTTTGTGTGCTCCTGGAAAGGGTTTGTGTGCTCCTGGAAAGGGTTTGTGTGCTCCTGGAAAGGGTTTGTGTGCTCCTGGAAAGGGTTTGTGTGCTCCTGGAAAGGGTTTGTGTGCTCCTGGAAAGGGTTTGTGTGCTCCTGGAAAGGGTTTGTGTGCTTCTGGAAAGGGTTTGTGTGCTCCTGGAAAGGGTTTGTGTGCTCCTGGAAAGGGTTTGTGTGCTCCTGGAAAGGGTTTGTGTGCTCCTGGAAATGGTTTGTGTGCTTCTGGAAATGGTTTGTGTGCTCCTGGAAAGGGTTTGTGTGCTCCTGGAAAGGGTTTGTGTGCTCCTGGAAAGGGTTTGTGTGCTCCTGGAAAGGGTTTGTGTGCTTCTGGAAAGGGTTTGTGTGCTCCTGGAAAGGGTTTGTGTGCTCCTGGAAAGGGTTTGTGTGCTTCTGGAAAGGGTTTGTGTGCTCCTGGAAAGGGTTTGTGTGCTCCTGGAAAGGGTTTGTGTGCTTCTGGAAATGGTTTGTGTGCTCCTGGAAAGGGTTTGTGTGCTTCTGGAAATGGTTTGTGTGCTCCTGGAAAGGGTTTGTGTGCGTCTGAAAATGGTTTGTGTGCTCCTGGAAAGGGTTTGTGTGCTCCTGGAAAGGGTTTGTGTGCTTCTGGAAATGGTTTGTGTGCTCCTGGAAAGGGTTTGTGTGCTTCTGGAAATGGTTTGTGTGCTTCTGGAAATGGTTTGTGAGCTTCTGGAAAGGGTTTGTGTGCTCCTGGAAAGGGTTTGTGTGCTCCTGGAAAGGGTTTGTGTGCTCCTGGAAAGGGTTTGTGTGCTTCTGGAAATGGTTTGTGTGCTCCTGGAAAGGGTTTGTGTGCGTCTGAAAATGGTTTGTGTGCTCCTGGAAAGGGTTTGTGTGCTCCTGGAAAGGGTTTGTGTGCTTCTGGAAATGGTTTGTGTGCTCCTGGAAAGGGTTTGTGTGCTTCTGGAAATGGTTTGTGTGCTTCTGGAAATGGTTTGTGAGCTTCTGGAAATGGTTTGTGTGCTCCTGGAAATGGTTTGTGTGCTCCTGGAAAGGGTTTGTGTGCTCCTGGAAAGGGTTTGTGTGCTTCTGGAAAGGGTTTGTGTGCTCCTGGAAAGGGTTTGTGTGCTCCTGGAAAGGGTTTGTGTGCTCCTGGAAAGGGTTTGTGTGCTTCTGGAAAGGGTTTGTGTGCTCCTGGAAAGGGTTTGTGTGCTCCTGGAAAGGGTTTGTGTGCTCCTGGAAAGGGTTTGTGTGCTTCTGGAAAGGGTTTGTGTGCTCCTGGAAAGGGTTTGTGTGCTTCTGGAAAGGGTTTGTGTGCTCCTGGAAATGGTTGGTGTGCTCCTGGAAAGGGTTTGTGTGCTTCTGGAAAGGGTTTGTGTGCTCCTGGAAATGGTTTGTGTGCTCCTGGAAAGGGTTTGTGTGCTCCTGGAAAGGGTTTGTGTGCTCCTGGAAAGGGTTTGTGTGCTCCTGGAAAGGGTTTGTGTGCTCCTGGAAATGGTTTGTGTGCTTCTGGAAATGGTTTGTGTGCTCCTGGAAAGGGTTTGTGTGCTCCTGGAAAGGGTTTGTGTGCTCCTGGAAAGGGTTTGTGTGCTTCTGGAAAGGGTTTGTGTGCTCCTGGAAAGGGTTTGTGTGCTCCTGGAAAGGGTTTGTGTGCTTCTGGAAAGGGTTTGTGTGCTCCTGGAAAGGGTTTGTGTGCTTCTGGAAATGGTTTGTGTGCTCCTGGAAAGGGTTTGTGTGCTCCTGGAAAGGGTTTGTGTGCTCCTGGAAAGGGTTTGTGTGCTTCTGGAAAGGGTTTGTGTGCTTCTGGAAATGGTTTGTGTGCTTCTGGAAATGCATTTAAAGTGTTTTTGTCTCTTTTATGTCAGTGCATGTGTTAATGTCATTATGCATTTTCATTTTTACAACTGTAATATATTTTCAAAGTGGTCTCCTCGTTTACAATTTCTATTCCTGCCACTCATAAAAGGAACCAACCACAACAACTACACATCTAGTTCAGCCATTTTAAAATGGCATTGAAACACACACAAACGCACGCACGCTCACACACACACGCACGCACGCTCACACACACAGAAAATATGAAATGTCTGACATTTGATGAAAACTTACAGTTAGATAAGAAAACAACATAGCTCTTCTGCTTGATAAAATAACACGTTTGAAGTTATTCATATGAGCTCCATTAAAACAAGTTGGGCAGCAGCTGAGTTATGGGTTCTTCTGCAAAACAAGTAGACTGACTAACTGACTCCACACACAGGCAGTTTGTTGGCAGAGAAAAGTTAATGGGTCTTTTGTTTAAAAAATACAAAGACAAGGATTCTAGTCAACTACTCTGAAGGGATATTTTGAGTAATCTGCCTAAATATTTGCATATTGAGTTGTTTGATTTGTTTACGCATTTTGACACGGTAAGTATCATTTATTCTAACTATTATTATTCTAAATATTTAACAAGTTTACAGCAAATATGATAATTTATTTGGGGATGAATCGTAAATGCATGTATAAAAAAATAACACACACAAAAAAAAACGGTATACTAGAGCATCAATCAGAGGCATGCAATTGAATCAACAGTCCTATTAGTCTTCCACTCACCCTCTTCAAAGCAACTCTTCTATCCGGACCGTTACCGTCCTCTCGTGCCGTCTCTTTGCTCCTCAGTGCGTTCTATATTCATGCTTTTCTAGCCTACCCTACGGTCTGTCGCTGAAAACAGTGGGTAAGATCGGGCAATGCTAAATATATCTGTCTCTCAAAGACCTGCACCAAAGTCGTTGCTGCACCGCCGATAGAAGGGAAGTTTAAGATCAGTCATGCTGGACTGGGTGGGAATGTTACGCTGCGTTCTTCCTCTCTCTCCCTGCACTCCTGACTCCAATCTGACATTGGAGAAACTCGTTCGTGCGCAAGATTGCAATTAGATCGATGTTAAAGTGGAAGTGAATTAATTGGCCCAGTCATTGGTGTAGTTTTAATTATTGCAATTGCTCGAGTCAATACACTGAAAGTTACACAATACAGTAACTCGATTTTAAATTGGACTATATTTAGATTTGAATAGATTTGTTCAGTCTACAAATCTACACATATATTCAGTAATAACAATTTAAGTGAAAACTCACATGGGAAAATAATTTTATTCTCGAAGGACATTACATGTGTTCTTTTCTATTATATCGGGCAGGTTGTATGATTTACACAACTTTTATTTTGAACGTATTAGCTTTTATTTTGAACGTATTAGCTTTTATTTTGAAGTGACCGAAAGTGCCGAAAGTGCACTCCAGAATAGCACCTTGTGGGTGTCCACTAATTACCACAACCACAAAGTCTGACACTAAATCGTAACAATTCATTAAAACAAAAATGTGTTTTTTTTTGTTATGCATAAGGTTAGCAGTGGGGTTAAGGTTAGATTTAAATGCAAAATTTAAGAAGATATTTTTGAAATGGGCGGGGTTTAAGACTTTGTGGCTGTGTTAACTAGTTATAACCCAATTTGTGGGGGAAAGCAGAGAAAACGATGACAAATTGTTACACAAGTTGTTAAAACACAAAACTTTTCAAGACAAACTTTTAAATCAATTCAAACAACATTTTAACATTTCCAAAGACAAAAATGTGAATACGACACCGGAACCTCACGTGCAGATATTCTAAGAGCAGATAGCGCCACATGGAGGCTGTTCTGAAGAACTTGGAGAGGACCAGGGAGCTACTCGCCTTGATGCAGACCGAGTAATGGGACAATCCCAGGACAGAGGCATCCAATGGACGCAAACATCGTGGAGATCTTGGAAAAACAACTACAGGCAACCAACGAAAGCTTATGAACAATTGTTCAAGGATACAACGGATATCACGTTCTCTGACCTGTAGCAGTGTCAACTCTTGCTGCTCGTGGGATTTCATAAGAACGCCTCGGTCCCAAACTGTTTGAACTTCTAGTTTCAGAACGGTTGGAGCGAAATCGAAGGATGCCACAAGTCATTGTACTGAGCTCATTGAAATCAAATCAAGTCTTGAGTGCCATTCATTTGAAACGCAGTACATCAGTTCCTAGTCCTTACGCTTCGAACACACCGACTGTGTCATTGCGTTTCGATATACCAGAAGTACATTCATTTCCAATGTAACGCTGAATTTGCCTTCAGCAATGCGTTGCAGTGCGTTCTGTGTGGTGCATACGTTCGATTTATCGAACGTTTTCATCAAATTGTATGTGTAGACTTGACAGAAAGTAGCAAAATATGAATGTAGATTTTTTTTTTTGCACACATTCAGTAAAAATGTGGGATTACATAAAAAGTTTGATTTTCTTCACATTTTTTATTAATTTATTTGCCAAGTATATTATTTATTCGATGACATCCACAAATGAATTGTGAGAGCCTATAGTATAATTTCCCTCCAAAATGCAGTTTTTGAGCGAAATGCAATAATAAATAGTCAAGAGAGCAAAGTAGGCTCTTTCAACAATGAGACCAACGTTGAGGAAGGTGGTCTTGATCGCGCTGTTGGGCCGGGACCAGCCCCGCCGAAAGCGCAGGTCTGTGTAGGTCCAGAGATGGTTAAAGTCCCGAAAGCAGGCAGGGGAGTTCCACCGTCTCATTCAAGAGCTTCGACTGCTTGGAGAGGAATTCCGAAGTTACTTTCGTCTGGACCGAAGCCAGTTCGATCACCTGCTCCAGATGGTTGGAGCCAGGATCACCCGGATGGATACCAACTACCGGCAGTCCATCAGCCCAATTGAACGCCTGGCGATTTGTCTCCGGTAACCTACATTCTAGTACATTTTTAAAGCCTTTGATACAATAATTGATTGATATTTGATACATTGTTTTTATGTGCAACCTAGCTAGCTAAAGGGCTCTAGTTAATAGTCCCTAATTGACATCAGATGTACTTTTACAGAATGTTCATTGGGATTATAACTTTTCCCAAAGTTGGTTTATAATTCTTTTTTAATTATGCAATGTTACTAAATGAAAAGAAAGGTGCCTTCTGCCCTGATGAAGGTAGGCTAGTCTTCTCCAGGACCCATTGTTGGTCAAGACAGTTACAGTCATTCATTACATTCTTATTGGACTCACATACACTCTTAGAGAAAAAAGTTCCAAAAGTGTCCTTCTGCTTTCCCCATAGAATAACCATTTTTGGTTCCAGGTATAATACTTAATTTTTACATGGAACCCAATAGGGTTCTACTTTGAACCAAAAGAGGTACTACCTGGAACCTAAAAGGGATCTCCTATGGGGACAGCCAGAGAACCCTTTTAAGTAGATAGTACCATTCTATCTAAGAGTAGAGTTGGCCTGGACTACAGTTTATTGATATAGTCATAGACTGAATTGTACTGTTTCAAGGCATTGTTAATGATGGTTGATGAGTATTACAATATAATTAGTAAAGCAAAATAAGCAGTCATGAGGTAGCTACAGTGCCTTGCGAAAGTATTCGGCCCCCTTGAACTTTGCGACCTTTTGCCACATGTCAGGCTTCAAACATAAAGATATAAAACTGTATTTTTTTTGTGAAGAATCAACAACAAGTGGGACACAATCATGAAGTGGAACGACATTTATTGGATATTTCAAACTTTTTTAACAAATCAAAAACTGAAAAATTGGGCGTGCAAAATTATTCAGCCCCCTTAAGTTAATACTTTGTAGCGCCACCTTTTGCTGCGATTACAGCTGTAAGTCGCTTGGGGTATGTCTCTATCAGTTTTGCACATCGAGAGACTGACATTTTTTCCCATTCCACCTTGCAAAACAGCTCGAGCTCAGTGAGGTTGGATGGAGAGCATTTGTGAACAGCAGTTTTCAGTTCTTTCCACAGATTCTCGATTGGATTCAGGTCTGGACTTTGACTTGGCCATTCTAACACCTGGATATGTTTATTTTTGAACCATTCCATTGTAGATTTTGCTTTATGTTTTGGATCATTGTCTTGTTGGAAGACAAATCTCCGTCCCAGTCTCAGGTCTTTTGCAGACTCCATCAGGTTTTCTTCCAGAATGGTCCTGTATTTGGCTCCATCCATCTTCCCATCAATTTTAACCATCTTCCCTGTCCCTGCTGAAGAAAAGCAGGCCCAAACCATGATGCTGCCACCACCATGTTTGACAGTGGGGATGGTGTGTTCAGCTGTGTTGCTTTTACGCCAAACATAACGTTTTGCATTGTTGCCAAAAAGTTCAATTTTGGTTTCATCTGACCAGAGCACCTTCTTCCACATGTTTGGTGTGTCTCCCAGGTGGCTTGTGGCAAACTTTAAACAACACTTTTTATGGATATCTTTAAGAAATGGCTTTCTTCTTGCCACTCTTCCATAAAGGCTAGAATTGTGTAATATACGACTGATTGTTGTCCTGTGGACAGAGTCTCCCACCTCAGCTGTAGATCTCTGCAGTTCATCCAGAGTGATCATGGGCCTCTTGGCTGCATCTCTGATCAGTCTTCTCCTTGTATGAGCTGAAAGTTTAGAGGGACGGCCAGGTCTTGGTAGATTTGCAGTGGTCTGATACTCCTTCCATTTCAATATTATCGCTTGCACAGTGCTCCTTGGGATGTTTAAAGCTTTTTGTATCCAAATCCGGCTTTAAACTTCTTCACAACAGTATCTCGGACCTGCCTGGTGTGTTCCTTGTTCTTCATGATGCTCTCTGCGCTTTTAACGGACCTCTGAGACTATCACAGTGCAGGTGCATTTATACGGAGACTTGATTACACACAGGTGGATTGTATTTATCATCATTAGTCATTTAGGTCAACATTGGATCATTCAGAGATCCTCACTGAACTTCTGGAGAGAGTTTGCTGCACTGAAAGTAAAGGGGCTGAATAATTTTGCACGCCCAATTTTTCAGTTTTTGATTTGTTAAAAAAGTTTGAAATATCCAATAAATGTCGTTCCACTTCATGATTGTGTCCCACTTGTTGTTGATTCTTCACAAAAAAATACAGTTTTATATCTTTATGTTTGAAGCCTGAAATGTGGCAAAAGGTCGCAAAGTTCAAGGGGGCCGAATACTTTCGCAAGGCACTGTATATGAGTAGATATAATATGTGGGTGGAATTCAAGTTACACACAATATTGATCATTATTTTGAATTATATTTTAGATTTTTGGCGACAGGGGACTCCTACAGGACCATAGGATTCAGCTTCCGAGTTGGACGGTCCACGGTGGCAGGCATTGTCCCTTCTGTGGCACAAGTCATTTGGGACTGTCTGGTTGGTGAATACATGCCTGTCCCCAAGGAGGAAGCCATCGCTGCCGAGATCCTGGAGAGGTGGAATTTCCCCAACTGTCTTGGCTCCATTGACGGGAAACATGTAGTAATCCTGGCTCCACCTTGCTCAGGTTCGCAATTCTACAACTACAAGGGTACATATTCAGTTGTACTCTTGGCTGTAGTAGATGCCATCTACTGTTTCCGTGTTGTCGATGTTGGTGCTTACGACAAGGGAGGTGATGGTGTGACCCTCCGGGACTCTGCCTTCGGCCAGGCACTTCAGGATGGCACCCTGGAGATTCCACCACCTGCATCACTCCCTGGAGCTGAAGACCTGGGACCTGTTCCCCACGTCTTCGACGGCGACGAGGCCTTCCCTTTAAGACCCAACCTCACGAGGCCTTCCCTTTAAGACCCAACCTCACGAGGCCTTCCCTTTAAGACCCAACCTCACGAGGCCTTCCCTTTAAGACCCAACCTCACGAGGCCTTCCCTTTAAGACCCAACCTCACGAGGCCTTCCCTTTAAGACCCAACCTCACGAGGCCTTCCCTTTAAGACCCAACCTCACGAGGCCTTCCCTTTAAGACCCAACCTCACGAGGCCTTCCCTTTAAGACCCAACCTCATGAGGCCCTACGCTGGATGCCAGCTGCCATTGCCAAAGCCTGTAAGGATCTTCAACAAACGACTGTCCAGGGCAAGGTTAGTTGTTGAATGCGCTTTTGGGATTTTGGAAGCCCGATGGAGAATGTATTGGAGAGTGCTTGGTCTCAGCCCCTCAAACGTTGATGCCTGGGTGAAGGCCACATGTGTTCTCCACAACTACCTGCGGAGGTCATTCCAGTGTTCTCCACAACTACCTGCGGAGGTCATTCCAGTGTTCTCCACAACTTCCTGCGGAGGTCATTCCAGTGTTCTCCACAACTTCCTGCGGAGGTCATTCCAGTGTTCTCCACAACTACCTGCGGAGGTCATTCCAGGAGCCGCTCCGGATGGAGATGGGCACGCCAAATGGTCACCAACCTGATGTCACCGGGTGCCAACAACGCCCCCAGACAGGCACTCCAGGTGAGGGAGAAGGTGACCACCTACTTCTCATCGCCAGCAGGTGAAGTCCCATGGCAGTATGCTGTGGAGTGAAACGGCTCTTTTAAGATTATTTTTAATTTTTTTTCTCCCCCAGATTACTTTATGTATCATTGTCTCTCTTCATTTGGAAGTTATATTTAAGTGACATTTGGGAGTAAAGACCACACCTTAACCCCTTCCCTCTCCCATTAACGTCAGTATTATACACACCTGGCATGGTGCACCAGGTGAGCGGGAGCACTAATTAAGGTTATACGACAGTTAATATGATAACACAGGGTAACCTAGGGTCCATACAAATAGTACAGTTTACCATCATGTTCACTGGCCTGACAAAATACAGGTGGAGAGAGAACTAATTAGGAAGAGAATGTGTTTTTACTTTCATCTCGTCTGCAAAAGGTGTAGGAAAGAAATAAGCAGATTCAGTCTAAATGAGATATTAATGAACAACTGAAACTACTGACTATGAAAACATAATTTCATAAATATTCAAATACAGGAAAGAACATGACAGGTATGTGTGTTGTAAAAATAAAAAAAATAAAAAAATTAAACCATTGAAAGAGATGTGTGTGTAAAAATAAAAAAAATTAATGTGTAGCATGTAATCTGTAAGAGAACAACAAGAGCATGTCATTTTGGCACAACTGCAGACAGATACAGGGACAACTCATAAAGACTAGACGTAGTAGGGGAACTTCAGACATGGCCATAAAGAGAGAGAGTGCAGGGCACTGGAGAGCTGAGGGACAGAGAGGAGTGGAGAAGAGGTGTGTGTCTCTGTCTCTGGTAAAAAAAAAAAATGTAGCCATAACACAGCTAAACAAATAAATGGCCCCTGGACGTCCTGGGGAACATAACTTCAAACAGTTTCAACATCCTGGTTTTCAAGTGGTTTTAAATGAAAGAAATACATTCACCTTTAGTCTCGTAAGAGACCAACAAGAGCGTCTGTGAATTCTCCGGTGTATGACCAGGACCAATATGTGGCGTGGTAAGTGTCCATGGTTGTTTATTTAAACACATAAGCTGAACACTCCATACAAAAACAATAAACGTAAAGTGAATAACCTAAACCGAAAACCACAGACACGGAAACAACCACCCACCAACAAACAGTGAAACCCAGGCTACCTAAAGTATGATTCTCAATCAGAGACAACTAACGACACCTGCCTCTGATTGAGAACCATACTAGGCCGAACACAGAAAACCAACCTAGAAACACAAAATATAGAATGCTCACCCAACTCACATCCTGACCAACTAAAACAAACAATTAACACAATACATTTTTTATTTTACCTTTATTTTACTAGGCAAGTCAGTTAAGAACAAATTATTATTTTCAATGACAGCCTAGGAACAGTGGGTTAACTGCCTGTTCAGGGGCAGAACGACAGATGTGTACCTTGTCAGCTCGTGGGATTTGAACTTGCAACCTGCCGCCCCAAATAACTAGGGTCAGAACGTGACAAGTACATTGGTCTTGTTGTGTGCTGCGCAAGGAGTGGCTACTTAACATTCTTTCCTAAGATGTGCTTACCATTATTGATCTGTATTTAATTATAGATTTGATTAGCACAAGGTAATTTGTATTTTTCTCCGTTGGTTCAGTCTGTTACAGAGATGTGACACGATAGATTATCGACCTCTGACCAGTCCCAGTAATGCTGCTGAGATCGGGGATATCTCGTACCTGCAGCACCCTCAGACATGGATTTATTTCCTACGGTAGAATAAGACCATCCAATCTGATCCGTTGTTGTAGAACATTGCCTTTTAAAGACGCAAACCTAATCCTGGACTACAAAAGGTATTTGCATGGAGATGATCCACTGTGCAGGACTAAACTTAATCTGTGACTACTGGCCCCTGAATGTTCACAAACGTAATAGTGTATCTTAATCCAGACCATAGATCTTAAAATACTTTCTGGTACTCACCTGATATAGCAAAGCCACTGAAGACGACTGCCAGGGCCAGGAAAGGGATGGCCACAACCTTGGTGTGAGAGAAACAAACCACAAGAAGCAAAGATGCCCTCCATTTCAAACCCCATACACACAGGCAACAACACATGATCATTCTCTTATGTTTGACCGTTTAGCAGATTATTTTACACAAGAGTTTCAATCAGTGCATTGAAACTACACTAGTTATAGTAAAAAAATAAAAAATAATTGTCATATCACAATCATTGCAATTAAAACTGTGAGTAAGAGTAAAGTGTGTTGGTTTGGCCCATACAGCGTAGTTATTATCCTTGGAGACCTGGATCAGTGATGTTCTTGGTGTTATGTATCGGTTAGGAATCTATTATGAAGTCCTTATGTAGCTTATCCTATCTCCACAGTTCATGATCTTCCTGACATTGGTAGGAGACAGGTTGTTCTGTATAGATTATGAAAATGTTACGAAGTCCCTATGTAGCCCGTATGAAGTCACTATGTAGTCATTATGAGGTCCTTATAAAGTCCCTATGTAGCCCTTACGAAGTCCTTGTGAAGTCCCTATGTAGCCCTTATGAAGTCATTATGTAGTCATTATGAAGTCCCTATGTAGCCCTTATGAAGTCCCTATGTAGCCATTATGAAGTCCCTATGTAGCCATTATGAAGTCCCTATGTAGCCATTATGAAGTCCCTATGTAGCACTCACCTCCACAGTTCATGATCTTCCTGACGGTGGTAGTAGAGAGGATGTTCCTGGTGCGCAGCCAGTCAGCCAGTCAGTCAGCCAGTCAGTCAGTCAGCCAGTCAGCCAGTCAGCCAGTCAGCCAGTCAGCCAGTCAGTCAGTCAGTCAGTCAGTCAGTCAGCCAGCCAGTCAGCCAGTCAGCCAGTCAGCCAGTCAGTCAGTCAGTCTTAATTCAGTCTCATCTGAAAGTTGTAAATTCTTGGTTATCTGCACGAACCCTGGCTAACAAGTTGAGTCAGCAATACAAAATTGGGTTTAATGATTTATTTACTAAATACCTAACTAATGTCACAGAATTACACATACACATAATTAAATCATAACTTGATTACAAATTACGTCATAAAGGAAAACGTCCCTAGAGGGCGGAACAGATATGACAGCTGGTGACACAAAAGAAAAGGGGCTGGGTTTGAGTGAAGGAGCGGGAAGATGCATTCAAAATTACTGCCCATTTGGAAAAGGAAAATGCAATAAATATTTACTCTGAGCTGCGCTTCGGAAGGTTGGTTGGTGGTAGGAAGTTTGGTGGTAGATGGAAGGCCGTGTTGTCCAACCGAGTCCTTTGAAGAGTCCTTTGTAGTAACGTCGTTGTGTGGTAGAAGGGATACTCTGTCTGTTCCTTCCTAACCTGCGTTTGCAGCTGCTGTTGCTAACTCAACGGCTAGGAGGTATCACTTCTGTAGTGAATAAGAGTTCAAAGTTCATACCATTCGCAACCAAAGCTCACGCTGATGTTGGCTTCGTTCTGTAGTTATTATCTGAACCATTCTGACATCGGACCGTCGTCCTCACATCCTCGGAACAGGAGGTTATATTGTCGTCAAGGCTTTATATAGAAAGGGAGAGGAGGGCGTGTTTGAACAGTTTTATAGCCCATGTCCCTTCACAGGGGCGGGCCACTGATTGAGCAGAGACCTTATGAAAACCCAAATCTCACATTTTAGAAGTTAAAATCACATTTCATCCCATCACGAATAATTTCATATTCAAACAGTTAAATTGAACAACAATTCTATGTGAATCCGATAACTCTGATGTGTAGACTTTCCACTGTAGAGTTTATGTCATCTTATCATTGATGAGAATGTCTCAGATGACCACCGAACTGACATCATATTCATTAAGTACCACCGCATATGTTCAATTGGTCGGATTACCAGAATATAGTTCATTTCCCCCCACCTTCTGATGTTCCCAGAATCTCTATGTTAACCAAGGGTTTTGCAAAGGTAACATCAGTAGGTTAGAGAGAGGAAAAAGGGGGGAAGAGGTATTTATGACTGTCATAAACCTACTCCCAGGCTATGAGGACGACACGCAGCTGTACATTTCGATAAAACATGGTGAACCCCACCTAATTGCCTACCCAGGAAGTCTGTGTTTCAGACATATGGAAGTGGATGGCAGACAAAACAGAGTTCTGTTAGTTCTACGTCCAGATAGTTCTAGGTCCCAAGAAACAAAGCGATCTGCTGTTGGATTCTGACAATTAATCTCAATGGTTGTACAGTCGTCTCAAATAAAACTGTGAAGAACCTCGGCGTTACTCTGGACCTCGATGTAGAATATTTTAAGGGCAGCTTTTTCCATCTTCGTAACATTGCATAACTCTACAACTTTTTGCCCAAAAATTATGCAGAAAAACGAATTCATGCTTTAGTCACTTCTAGATTAGACTAATCAGGCTAGGACTGATTTCAAGGTTTTACTGCTAACTTACAAAGTGTTTCTTGCCCCTACCCATCTCTCTGATTTGGTCCTGCCGTACATGCCTACAAGTACGCTACTTTCACAAGATGCAGGCCTCCTTATTGTCCCTAGAATTTCTAAGCAAACAGCTGGAGGCAGGGTTTTCTTCTATAGAGTTCTCCCCTCCCTGAGGACCTGAGCCCTTGGACCATGCCTCAGGACTACCTAAAAGTGACATTCATACCAATTCCATGCTCAGTACAAAATAAAGTAAGGAAGACAAGCACCCACAGACAGGGTTGTTGCTGTGATTTTTAAGATGTAAAGAACTTCCTCAGGCATTGTGTCTGAGATCTGATCATCTGTGTGGTCCAGCTGCTATAAAGACAACCCCCCCCCCCCGCCAAGTATTTTCCAATCAAGGGAGGCGATGGGGAGATGGATTTTTTAAATAATTGAGATGGTCATATACCATGGTCTGATCCTTCAGCATTCACAGTGGAGTGACAGCAGCCAAACCCTGGCCACCATGCCCCTCTCTCTCATGCCCTATGGTCCTCTGGTTCCTCTTTCTCTCAAACAACCCTGTTACTGACGTCACATGATTCACCGCTGATTGCTGTCGTTGACTCTTCCAAAGCTGCAGCCAAGCGAACCCAAAGGTATCCTGGAACTCCTTTCTAAACTGCCGTCCCACGAAGCAAGTAAACAGCGGGTTGACACAGGTATTCAGGCTACATAGACAGATCTCCAGGCAGAATGCCAGGTCTACGGGCTGCCAGAACGCCGGCCTGCCCAGGTACATGGCATGCATCACGATGGCCGCGTTCCTGCTTAGGTGGTAGGGCAGGTAGAACAGGGCAAAGAGGGTCAGCACGGCGGTCAACACGCGGGTCAGACGGAGACGTCGCCCCTTGTTTTTGTGGAGGTGTACCTGTGGCCGGCGGCTGCGGAGGCGCAGCTCCCTGATGCTGTGGAGACAAAAAAAAAGCACGTTGGAGAGGTGTTGTTTGACAGAATAGTATATATAATATATTAAAAGAAAGAAATATAGCCAAATCAAACACTCTATATTATAGGCTGTGTTTCCAATAATTTAATAAATCAGGATCAATCAATCAGTAAATCAACCAATCAACCAATAATTGAATGGGTAACCACCTGCGGAGGCAACAGTAACAGATGGAGTTTAGAGGGAAGAGGAAGCCGATGGTGGTACAGCAGATTGAGTAGGGTAGGCTCTCCTCAGTGTCGTCCAGTAACATATACAGGGTACACACAGTACGATTATTGTCTCCGGGGCAATGTTGTAGCAAAGTCATGTGAGCTACAGGGACACTTATCACCATGGAAATCGCCCAGATAACGGCACAGAGGAAACAGGTCTGCCGGCGGCCGAGTAACACCACAGAGCGCAGCGGGTGGACGATGGCGAGATAGCGGTCCACGCTAACGCAGGAAACGAAGAAGATGCTGAGGTAGAAGTAGTTGTGGTAGAGCAACCGAAGGGTCTTGCAGAGCGACACACCTACAATTAGACAAACAGTCCTTTTGATCCTTTTGAGATTTGATTTTGACTTTTTTTTTTTTTTAAATGTGGAACTCAGTCGGGTCTCAATTTAGGCTAAGATTCCATCAGATCAAGTTGTTAACCAGCGATAACAGACACCCGCATAGCAGATGTTTTGGCAGTGTTAGATGTGGTGGAACTGCTTGGAGCTGTCAAATAGGTGATCATTGTCAAGAACCCGCCCCCACCTGTGATAGAAGTTCAGAGAAGAAGAAGAAGAAAGTGTATATGCAACAAAAAAAAAATCCAGGTTAATTCACCTGTCAATCTACAGTTGAAGTGGGAGGTTTTACATACACTTCGGTTGGAGTCATTAAAACTCATTTTTCAACCACTCCACAAATGTCTTGTTAACAAACTATAGTTTTGACAAGTCGGTTAGGACATCTACTTTGTGCATGACACAAGTAATTTTTTACAACAATTGTTTACAGATTATTTCACTTATAATTCACTGTATCACAATTCCAGTGGGTCAGACGTTTACATACACTAAGTTGACTGTGCCTTTTAAACAGCTTGGAAAATTCCAGAAAATGATGTCATGGCTTTAGAAGCTTCTGATAGGCTAATCAACATCATTTGAGTCAATTGGAGGTGTATCTGTGGATGTATTTCAAGGCCTACCTTCAAACTCAGTGCCTCTTTACTTGACATCATGGGAAAATTATAAGAAATCAGCCAAGACCTCAGATAAAACAATTGTAGACCTCCACAAGTCTGGTTCATCCTTGGGGACAATTTCCAAACACCTGAAGGCATCACGTTCATCTGTACAAACAAGAGTACGCAAGAATAAACACCATGGGACCACGCAGCCGTCATAGCGCTCAGGAAGGAAACACTTTCTTCTCCTAGAGATGAATGTACTTTGGTGTGAAATGTGCAAATCAGTCCCAGAACAACAGCAAAGGACCTCGTGAAAATGCTGGAGGAAACAGGTACAAAAGTATCTATATCCACAGTAAAACGAGTCCTATATCGACATAACCTGAAAGGCCGCTCAGCAAGGAAGAAGCCACTGCTCCGAAACCGCCATAAAAAGCCAGACTACGGTTTGCAACTGCACATGGGGACAAAGATCATACTTTTTGGAGAAATGTCCTCTGGTCTGATGAAACAAAAATAGAACTGTTTGGCCATAATTACCATCGTTAGTTATGTTTGGAAGAAAAGGGGAGACTTGCAAGCCGAAGAACACCATCCCAACCGTGAAGCACGGGGGTGGCAGCATCATGTTGTGGGGGTGCTTTTCTGCAGGAGAGACTAGTGCACTTCACAAAATAGATGGCTACATGAGGAAGGAAAATGATGTGGATATATTGAAGCAACATCTCAAGACATCAGTCAGAAGTTAAAGCTTGGTCGCAAATGGGTCTTCCAAATGGACAATGACCCCAAGCATACTTCCAAAGTTGTGGTAAAATGGCTTAAGGACAACAAAGTAAATGTATTGGAGTGGCCATCACAAAGCCCTGATCTCAATCGCATAGAAATTTGTGGGCAGAACTGAAAAAGCGTGTGCGAGCAAGGAGGCCTACAAACCTGACTCAGTTACACCAGCTCTGTCAGGAGGAATGGGCCAAAATTCACCCAACTTATTGTGGGAAGCTTGTGGAAGGCTACCCGAAACGTTTGACCCAAGTTAAACAATTTAAAGGCAATGCTACCAAATACTAATTGAGTGTATGTAATCTTCTGACCCACTGAGAATGTGATGAAAGAAATAAAAGCTGAAATAAATCATTCTCTCTAGTAGTATTCTGACATTTCACATTCTTAAAATAAAGTGGTGATCCTAACTGACCTAAAACAGGGAATTTTTACTAGGATTAAATGTCAGGAATTGTGAAAAACTGAGTTTAAATGTATTTGGCTAAGCTGTATGTAAACTTTTGACTTCAACTGAAGCTAGTTAGACTATCTTATACATCATGGTTGGACGCTTCTCCTTCTCTTCTCACTGATGCCACGGTTGCCCTTAGTTTGAAGGCGTAATCTGTAGACAGGTGTTTTCTCCATCTCCTTAGCTACTCTAATTCCACTGATTTCAAAACTCGGCCCTCTAGAAAGTGGAGAACAACACTTATGCAGTATAATAAGATTATTTTTTTTTTTAAAGCTGCGTTAGACCGGATTACCTACACAATCTAACCAGCTAAAATAGACAGAAGCGTGCTATATGGCAGACCAATCCGAACTCATCTCTTGGCATGTCCAGCCCACTTATTATCTCAGCCAATCATGGCTAGCAGGAAGGTGGCTGTATTGTTTTAGTGGCTTAACCAACTGGGCTCGTAATTTGAACAATTTTATTCGTATTTACAGATGGCATACATGTCTGTTATTAAGGCACATGAAAGTTCACATGTCCCAGAAGGCATTTCTACCCAAAAAACGCATTTTGATCAAAAAATAATAATAATATTACTTTCAAATGGCTCTTGTGTGAAGTAGTGACTCGCAACATGCACATAGTTTCCTGAAACGGGTCACATATGACCACTCTATGGAAAGATGAGACTCACGAACACGATGGTGTTCTCTGTTTTGCTTTACAACCCTCACAAGTGTCATGGGACACATCCCATACAAATTAATGGAAGTACGAAGGTCATTTTGTGCCAACAAAAAAAGAGGTGTTACATTTGAGTTTTTCTGGAAACATATTTATCTTGAGTTTTCTTATCTCTCCTAGATATTGGATAGACACTTCAAAACCTTACTCCTTATGATCATTTTTTTTGTGTGTGTATTTTTTTTGTTGCCATTTATGAATGTGTTATTCAATGCGTATCTATTGGCTATAGTAGTGAAGGCCATATTCAATAATTTATCAAATCACTTTAAAATAGTTTTTTTTTAATACCTAAAGGTGGCCTAAACTTCTAAATCAAATAGATAAATGATCCACGGTATGAACATCTTAAAACAATTCCACATGTTATCTTAGTAGAACCATCTTAAAACAATTCCACATGTTATCTTAGTAGAACCATCTTAAAACAATTGCACATGTTATCTTAGTAGAACCATCTTAAAACAATTCCCCCCCCCCCCCCCAAATAAAGAAACAAAATAATGAGGATTTCTATAATACTAAATAAGGTTTAACCTCACATTCTAGTGTTCCAACGTGAAAACAAGGGGGTGTGACTCCGTGCAGCCAATGGCAATGTCCGCTTCAGGTGTATAATTTCAGGAGCCACTAGTGGATTTGACAACTCTAGCGCAGTTCCACCTCCTATACTGAATACCGTATCCCAAAACAAAGACTATGTGGATGTCGGCTACAGCGGATCTGATTGAATAGATTCCTTACAGTGGAGAGTTAGAATTAAATAATACACGAAGGTGCAATTTCAAAACTTGGTTGTACATCAGCAGTTTTCCTCTTGTCACATGTCACTCTCTCTGATAGTCACTCAGTTATACAAACGTGCCTCGCGTCATAATGCAACCGCTATACAGGACATGAAAACAACAGACAATATTGGCAATTGGATTTACTTAACTTACCCAGACCCCAGTGGAGACCTGAAGAGGACCACAATGGTTGTTAAACTTGATCGTTAATCCTCAAAGATTTTAAATGCAGTGCAAGTGTATCTACACGCTAGACTAGTTCCAGATCTGTTTTGTGATGTTTTTGTGTCAACTCTACTGCTGCCATTGATAAGCCAAAAAAGGACAGAGTGTTGGCAACTCGGTATGCTAGCACAAACAGACTGGCGGTTGAATTGTGTCTTTTTTAAATAGTCAAATGAATGATATGAAATCCAAACCGTTTAGGTGGTAGTGAATGAGGAAGGGTAGAGCCAGCAGCCAAAGGGTGTCAGCCATGGCCAGGTTGAAGAGCAGGACACTACTCCTGAAGAAGAAGAAGAATACCTTATGAATTTAGACCAGAAATATGCCTTCTACTGTGCCTAACCCATCCGACACACACACACACACACACACACACACACACACACACACACACACACACACACACACATACACATACACATACACATACACACACACACACACACACACACACACACACACACACACACACACACACACACACACATACACACACCACAGTACAGCATATACAGTACAGCACGCAGTGAGCAGTTTAAGGGTTAAGAAGTGCCTTGCTCAAGGGCACAACAGCAGGAGATGCTCTATTGCTAGGATTTGTCACTAACAACACTCTAGTAGTCAAATCCCTCAGATCCCAACCTCAAGGCTAAATGGACCAGCGTTTCAGTCTCCCCTCTAGGCTACTTGGACCAGTGTTTCAGCCTCCCCTCTAGGCTACTTGGACCAGTGTTTCAGTCTCCCCTCTAGGCTACTTGGACCAGTGTTTCAGACTCCCCTCTAACCTCTAGGCTACTTGGACCAGTATTTCAGCCCACCCCTCTAACCTCTAGGCTACTTGGACCAGTGTTTCAGTCTTCCCTCTAGGCTACTTGGACCAGTGTTTCAGTCTCCCCTCTAGGCTACTTGGACCAGTGTTTCAGCCTCCCCTCTAACCTCTAGGCTACATGGACCAGTGTTTCAGCCTCCCCTCTAACCTCTAGGCTACTTGGACCAGTGTTTCAGCCCACCCCTCTAACCTCTAGGCTACTTGGACCAGTGTTTCAGCCTCCCCTCTAACCTCTAGGCTACTTGGACCAGTATTTCAACCCACCCCTCTAACCTCTAGGCTACCTGGACCAGTATTTCAGCCCACCCCTCTAACCTCTAGGCTACTTGGACCAGCGTTTCAGCCCACCCCTCTAACCTCAAGGCTAAATGGACCAGCGTTTCAGCCCACCACTCTAACCTCAAGGCTAAATGGACCAGTGTTTCAGCCTCCCCTCTAGACTACTTGGACCAGTGTTTCAGTCTCCCCTCTAGGCTACTTGGATCAGTGTTTCAGCCCAACCCTCTAACCACTAAGCTACCTGGACCAGCGTTTCAGGCGTTGGAAGAAGATCCAGAGAGAGAGCAGGTTGAGGGGGAGACCCAGTATCAACACCCCCAGGAAGAAGGCCGGCATCAGGTAGAGCTGGACCACCCTGATGCCCTCCTGCCCCGGAGAGGACAGGTCACAGAAGGCCCGTTCTGGGGGCTGGAAGAAGACAGTGTTATTGACTTACAATTGGGGAGAACAAGTTTTTGATACACTGCGGATTTTGCAGGTTTTCCCACTTACAAAGCATGTAGAGGTCTGTAATTTTTATCATAGGTACACGTCAACTGTGAGAGAAGGAATCAAAAAAAAATCCAGAAAATCACATTGTATGATTTTTAAGTAATTTGCACTTTATTGCATGACATAAGTATTTGATACATCAGAAAAGCAGAACTTAATATTTGGTACAGAAACCTTTGTTTGCAATTACAGAGGTCATATGTTTCCTGTAGTTCTTGACTAGGTTTGCACACACTGCAGCAGGGATTTTGGCCCACTCCTCCATACAGACCTTCTCCAGATCCTTCAGGTTTTGGGGCTGTCGCTGGGCAATACGGACTTTCAGCTCCCTCCAAAGATTTTCTATTGGGTTCAGGTCTGGAGACTGGCTAGGCCACTCCAGGACCTTGAGATGCTTCTTACGGAGCCACTCCTTAGTTGCCCTGGCTGTGTGTTTCAGGTCGTTGTCATGCTGGAAGACCCAGACACGATCCATCTTCAATGCTCTTACTGAGGGAAGAGGTTGTTGGCCAAGATCTTGCGATACATGGCCCCATTCATCCTCCCCAGTCGTCCTGTCCCCTTTACAGAAAAGCATTCCCAAAGAATGATGTTTCCACCTTCATGCTTCACGGTTGGGATGGTTTTCTTGGGGTTGTACTCATCCTTCTTCTTCCTCCAAACACGGCGAGTGGAGTTTAGACCAAAAAGCTCTATTTTTGTCTCATCAGACCACATGACCTTCTCCCATTCCTCCTCTGGATCATACAGATGGTCATTGGCAAACTTCTGACGGGCCTGGACATGCGCTGGCTTGAGCAGGGGGACCTTGCGTGCCCTGCAGGATTTTAATTGATGACGGCGTAGCATGTTACTAATGGTTTTCTTTGAGAATGTGGTCCCAGCTCTCTTCAGGTCATTGACCAGGTCCTGCCGTGTAGTTCTGGGCTGATCCCTCACCTTCCTAATGATCATTGATGCCCCACGAGATGAGATCTTGCATGGAGCCCCAGACCGAGGGTGATTGACCGTCATCTTGAACTTCTTCCATTTTCTAATAATTGCGCCAACAGTTGGTGCCTTCTCACTAAGCTGCTTGCCTATTGTCCTGTAACCCATCCCAGCCTTGTGCAGGTCTACAATTTAACCCTGATGTCCTTACACAGCTCCCTGGTTTTGGCCATTGTGGAGAGGTTGGAGTCTGTTTGATTGAGTGTGTGGACAGGTGTCTTTTATACAGGTAATGAGTTCAAACAGGTGCAGTTAATACAGGTAATGAGTGGAGAACAGGAGGGCTTCTTAAAGAAAAACTAGCAGGTCTGTGAGAGCCGGAATTCTTACTGGTTGGTAGGTGATCAAATACTTATGTCATGCAATAAAATGCAAATGAATTACTTAAAAACCCTACAATGTGATTTTTGGATTTTTGTTTTAGATTCCGTCTCTCACAGTTGAAGTGTACCTATGATAAAAAAAATTACAGACCTCTACATGTTTTGTAAGTAGGGAAACCTGCAAAATCCGCAGTGTATCAAATACTTGTTCTCCCCACTGTATATTAGGTCTGGATTCAGTCCAAGGTGCTTCATAGTGCAGCACAACATTTACTTTACACTGAGGCAGGCTACTTACTTTACACTTAGGCAGGCTACTTACTTTACACTTAGGCAGGCTACTTACTTTACTTACTTTACACTTAGGCAGGCTGCTTACTTTACTTACTTTACACTTAGGCAGGCTACTTACTTTACACTTAGGCGGGCTACTTACTTTACACTTAGGCAGGCTACTTACTTTACACTTAGGCAGGCTGCTTACTTTACTTACTTTACACTTAGGCAGGCTACTTACTTTACTTACTTTACACTTAGGCAGGCTACTTACTTTATGCTTAGGCAGGCTACTTACTTTACGCTTAGGCAGGCTACTTACTTTACGCTTAGACAGGCTACTTACTTTACACTTAGACAGGCTAATTACTTTACACTTAGGCAGGCTACTTACTTTACTTACTTTACACTTAGGCAGGCTACTTACTTTACTTACTTTACACTTAGACAGGCTACTTACTTTACGCTTAGGCAGGCTACTTACTTTACGCTTAGGCAGGCTACAGGCTACTTTACGCTTAGGCATGAGCTGACATGCGCAACATTTACCATGAATGCGATCTCCGCAAACATCGAAGAAAAGGCCTTTTAAAATGCGTATTGTTGCTCTATAGTACCTCACTCTCCAACACGCCTTGGATTGAATCCTCACTAAATACAAGTCAATGACTTCTCATGTAAGCCGTTTTATTTTAATTGTATTTTTTATGTAGTTGTATGGCTGAAAACACATATTTTAAAGTTGTTGTAGAGCGCTGTTGATGCGGTGAAGGACCGGTACGGCACTAGGAGCAAGGTGAGAACCTCTTCATCTAATGAAACAGGACACACGGATCACGATGCTGCTTCACAGCACATCATAGCCACGGTTAATCAAGCGTTCCCCGTTCAGTCAAAACACTTCCACAGAACTCCTGATTGAAGTCATTTAACCAGACTAATGTATGTCATCCTACAGTATGTTCACAGTATGGCTAAACACTTCCTTGCATTATTCCAACAGTTGAATTCAAATCTGGCTAAACACTTCCTTGCATTAATCCAACAGTTGAATTCAAATCTGGCTAAACACTTCCTTGCATTATTCCAACAGTTGAATTCAAATCTGGCTAAACACTTCCTTGCATTATTCCAACAGTTGAATTCAAATCTGGCTAAACACTTCCTTGCATTATTCCAACAGTTGAATTCAAATCTGGCTAAACACTTCCTTGCATTATTCCAACAGTTGAATTCAAATCTGGCTAAACACTTCCTTGCATTATTCCAACGGTTGAATTCAAATCTTTAATACTTTTCGTGCTAATAATTACGACCCTCACTGTAGACACTATAGGGAAGAATAGAAATACACTCAAAGGTAATGAAAAGCCTCAGTGCCACTTCTAGTCCTTCTAGACCTCTAGTCTGGATACTTTAAAGGTGGTGACAACTTACTTGATGTTGATTGTTGCCCATGTCAAGGTGTGTTAGCGGCCTCGGTTCTGACCCGAGGCTGGTTCTGTCCCATAATGCTGTTGGATAGTAATGCTTGACTACCCACCACACACACATTATGTTGGTATTAGGCAGTATGTACAGTAGTTTGTGTGTGTGTGTGTGTGTGTGAGAGATCATGAACAAATATTGAATAAGTGTATCTGTACTGTACTCAGGCCATCTGTCGTGTGAACAATAAGCTCAGAATCCATCTTGTAACCACAACACTTCCAACATGGTGTTTGAAACAATCAAAGGTTTCAGCAAGTTACGTTTTAAGACAATTTATATGTATAATCTCCACCCGGCACAGCCAGAAGAGGACTGGCCACCCCTCATAGCCTGGTTCCTCTCCACCCGGCACAGCCAGAAGAGGACTGGCCACCCCTCATAGCCTGGTTCATCTCCACCCGGCACAGCCAGAAGAGGACTGGCCACCCCTCATAGCCTGGTTCCTCTCCACCCGGCACAGCCAGAAGAGGACTGGCCACCCCTCATAGCCTGGTTCCTCTCCACCCGGCACAGCCAGAAGAGGACTGGCCACCCCACATAGCCTGGTTGCTCTCCACCCGGCACAGCCAGAAGAGGACTGGCCACCCCACATAGCCTGGTTCCTCTCCACCCGGCACAGCCAGAAGAGGACTGGCCACCCCACATAGCCTGGTTCCTCTCCACCCGGCACAGCCAAAAGAGGACTGGCCACCCCTCATAGCCTGGTTCCTCTCCACCCGGCACAGCCAGAAGAGGACTGGCCACCCCTCATAGCCTGGTTCCTCTCCACCCGGCACAGCCAGAAGAGGACTGGCCACCCCACATAGCCTGGTTCCTCTCCACCCGGCACAGCCAGAAGAGGACTGGCCACCCCTCATAGCCTGGTTCCTCTCCACCCGGCACAGCCAGAAGAGGACTGGCCACCCCCTTTATAGCCTGGTTCCTCTCCACCCGGCACAGCCAGAAGAGGACTGGCCACCCCTCATAGCCTGGTTCCTCTCCACCCGGCACAGCCAGAAGAGGACTGGCCACCCCTCATAGCCTGGTTCCTCTCCACCCGGCACAGCCAGAAGAGGACTGGCCACCCCTCATAGCCTGGTTCATCTCCACCCGGCACAGCCAGAAGAGGACTGGCCACCCCTCATAGCCTGGTTCCTCTCCAGGTTTATAATCTCCACCCGGCACAGCCAGAAGAGGACTGGCCACCCCTCATAGCCTGGTTCCTCTCCACCCGGCACAGCCAGAAGAGGACTGGCCACCCCTCATAGCCTGGTTCCTCTCCAGGTTTATAATCTCCACCCGGCACAGCCAGAAGAGGACTGGCCACCCCTCATAGCCTGGTTCCTCTCCAGGTTTATAATCTCCACCCGGCACAGCCAGAAGAGGACTGGCCACCCCACATAGCCTGGTTCCTCTCCAGGTTTATAATCTCCACCCGGCACAGCCAGAAGAGGACTGGCCACCCCACATAGCCTGGTTCCTCTCCAGGTTTATAATCTCTACCCGGCACAGCCAGAAGAGGACTGGCCACCCCACATAGCCTGGTTCCTCTCCAGGTTTATAATCTCCACCCGGCACAGCCAGAAGAGGACTGGCCACCCCACATAGCCTGGTTCCTCTCCAGGTTTATAATCTCCACCCGGCACAGCCAGAAGAGGACTGGCCACCCCACATAGCCTGGTTCCTCTCCAGGTTTATAATCTCCACCCGG
This sequence comes from Oncorhynchus clarkii lewisi, assembly GCF_045791955.1. Classification (NCBI taxonomy): domain Eukaryota; kingdom Metazoa; phylum Chordata; class Actinopteri; order Salmoniformes; family Salmonidae; genus Oncorhynchus; species Oncorhynchus clarkii. The sequence goes on from NC_092148.1 coordinate 94,369,284, forward strand.
CACAGCCAGAAGAGGACTGGCCACCCCACATAGCCTGGTTCCTCTCCAGGTTTATAATCTCCACCCGGCACAGCCAGAAGAGGACTGGCCACCCCACATAGCCTGGTTCCTCTCCAGGTTTATAATCTCCACCCGGCACAGCCAGAAGAGGACTGGCCACCCCACATAGCCTGGTTCCTCTCTAGGTTTCTTCCTAGGTTTTGGCCTTTCTAGGGAGTTTTTCCTAGCCACCGTGCTTCTACACCTGCATTGCTTGCTGTTTGGGGTTTTAGGCTGGGTTTCTGTACAGCACTTTGAGATATCAGCTGATGTAAGAAGGGCTAGATAAATACATTAGATTTGATTTATATGTACAATATCTTGAATACATACAAGTTATGAAACATTTTTTTTTTTAATAATTTGAATTTGGTATTTTATTCTCTTAACAAGGCCATACAGTCCAACACAGTGACAAATATTTAGCGTTACATGGGAAGTGTATCAAAATACATAAATAAAAAAAGACCTACAAAAAAAAGAATTAAAAAAAAAATTATACAAAAAAAGAATTAAAAAAAAAATTATACAAAAAAAGTAAAAGGGAGATTATGAGAGGAAAAAACAAAATTATGAAAATTTAATTTTTGAAACAGAGGGAACATAGAGAGTGGTGATACTTGAAGTGCCATGTATTAGTTTCATAGAGCCCACAGCATAGAAAGGCACATTTGAACAGTCAAATGTTGGCTACTGGTGTTTACACGTCATCTGATATTGTAAACACATTTGCGTTTATTTTCTATTCTACCAAACATACAATAGAAGATTGTTCAGCCTGAGACGGAGGCATAGCCAGCTATCTTAAAGAGAAAAGTCGAATGAAATGACTCCCATATTTATAAAAACAGGTAGATTTGAAAACATCCTGACTTCAATGATAAAAACTCAAACATTTCACCATTAATTGACATGTCTTCTCTTCAAACAGTCCAAACATAAATAATAAACATGAAATTAAAAGTGGGAGCCATTTTATGTCCATTTTTTTATATATTTTTTTATATATCTCTTAAAACATCTACAGTACAACCATTGTTTCATATATTGATAAGATAAATAATAATAAATAAAATAATATCACATGGTCCCCGGTTAGCCCGAGTCCCCGGGTCTGTTTGTGGTGTCTTGAAAACTCCATTGTTGTCATTTTCACCGGAGTTGTCAAGACAACACAAACACATCTATGACTCAGGCTAGCTCCCTGCCACCAGCCACTGATGGTAATAATACATTAAGACTGACATGTTTATGTCTGGGTGGAGCTGGTTCATTATCCAACTCCATTTAGTGTTATTGTCACGCAGCAGAAACACATCTGGGATAGAGTCATTTATAAGTGCTTTGTGCAACAACAACAAAAACAATTAAATAATGTTTATCTTTCCTTCTTATCACGGACATAGAACTAAACAAATCCAATCAGACATGATGAAAGGCTAAATGATGGAAGGAGGGAGGAAGGGAGGGAGGGAGGGATGGAGACAGGGAGAGATGGAAAGATGGAGACAGGGAGGGATGGAAAGATGGAGACAGGGAGAGATGGAGACAGGGAGAGATGGAGACATGGAGACAGGGAGAGATGGAGACATGGAGACAGGGAGAGATGGAGACATGGAGACAGGGAGAGATGGAGACATGGAGAGATGGAGACAGGGAGAGATGGAGACAGGGAGAGATGGAGACAGGGAGAGATGGAGACATGGAGACAGGGAGAGATGGAGACAGGGAGAGATGGAGACATGGAGACAGGGAGAGATGGAGACAGGGAGAGATGGAGACATGGAGACAGGGAGAGATGGAGACATGGAGAGATGGAGACAGGGAGAGATGGAGACAGGGAGAGATGGAGACAGGGAGAGATGGAGAGATGGAGACAGGGAGAGATGGAGACATGGAGACAGGGAGAGATGGAGACATGGAGACAGGGAGAGATGGAGACATGGAGACAGGGAGAGATGGAGACAGGGAGAGATGGAGACATGGAGACAGGGAGAGATGGAGACATGGAGAGATGGAGACAGGGAGAGATGGAGACAGGGAGAGATGGAGACAGGGAGAGATGGAGAGATGGAGACAGGGAGAGATGGAGACAGGGAGGGACGGAGACAGGGAGGGACGGAGACAGGGAGGGATGGAGACAGGGAGGGATGGAGACAGGGAGGGATGGAGACAGGGAGAGATGGAGACAGGGAGAGATGGAGACAGGGAGAGATGGAGGAAGATGACAAGCCCCAGTAGCTGAGAACAACCTAAGCGTTCACTAGCTCTTAACAAGTAGGTAAACAAAGGCACATTAAAAAGGGACTGATTTCCCTTTCTTTTCTCTCTCTCTCCCCCCTCTCTTATTCTCTCTCTCTCCCCCCTCTCTTATTCTCTCTCTTCTCTCGACCCTCTCTTCTCCAGGAACACACACAGTTGAGGATTTGGGGAGGAAAGAATAATGTTTATCTTTCCTTCAGTCGACAAACAGGCACCAGCTGCCACCCTCTCCTCTCCCTCTGCCTCTGCCTCTGCCTCCTCCTCCTCTCCTCTGCCTCCTCCTCTCCTCTCCTCTCCTCTCCTCTCCTCTGCCTCCTCTCCTCTCCTCTCCTCTCCTCTGCCTCCTCCTCTCCTCTCCTCTCCTCTCCTCTCCTCTCCTCTTCTCTCCTCTTCCTCTCCCTCTCCCTCTCCTGACATCTGAAATGAGTGGCTACAGTACAACAGGCCTTGACAGGACAAAGCATCACAGTAGACAGGCAGCCTCCTGTGATCTAAAGCAACCCACAACAGTATCCTAGAAAACATTGTTATATACTGTAAAAACAAAAATCCACATCTGGCACTGAAATCTACTATGCTACAACAAACATATTACATTTTCAAACATCTGATACTCGGCTTAGTTTAGACAGTAGCTAAGTTGGCTAGTTGGCTATTTGGATAAGATCTCTGTGGACAACACCGAGGTGTAAAAAGCGAGGGTAATTTAACAAAAGCAATAATCTATGACTTCAGTCGACAAAACAATGCACCCCATTGCTGGAACCAATTGCAAAATACACTTCAATTGGACACACAGCTTGGGTCATTTAAAAATATTGATTGGGGAAGTGTTAGCTGAGGAATGTGGCTGTTTTTTCAGGATGGTTTGTTGTACTTGTATTTTAGTTAGTTTTGATTTGTCTATGTATTGCATGTGCAGGGCTTCCCTGTGAAAGAAACCCTGGTCTCAATGGTGACTCCCTGTTTAAATAGGAAAAAATAAAAATAAAAAGTGACATGGATTAAAAAAAATTTGGCATTCAAAACCTCTGACAAGATTGTTTTCATGCAACATCCTCTGCTTGTTTTGTAGCAACTAATACCAAAGGGGAAACCTGACCTCGATCCTTGACATAGGCTTTATTGCATATTTGTTGAATTATGAAATTTTTTTAAAGAAAGATTTAACATATAAGAACACAAAAAATAAATAAAAAAAAAACGACTAAAAAAGACAACCTTTACACAAAAAGAGATTGCAGTCAGAGCGCAGTATAACTGCAATCTTTTTCCATAAAGGGAAATTTAACAAACTATAGCCTCTTTACTCAGTTAACAATTAATTTGTAAAATATTAAGGCATTTTTTGTCTTTGGTTGCTTGTAATAGTGGCACTTATCAACATAACATAACTTATCAACATAAACAGGGTAGTGTGTAGCGGGCTAAGCGCTAGTCATTAACACAGTGTGTAGTGGGCTAAGCGCTAGTCATTAACACAGTGTGTAGCGGGCTAAGCGCTAGTCATTAACACAGTGTGTAGCGGGCTAAGCGCTAGTCATTAACACAGTGTGTAGCGGGCTAAGCGCTAGTCATTAACACAGTGTGTGGCGGGCTAAGCGCTAGTCATTAACACAGTGTGTAGCGGGCTAAGCGCTAGTCATTAACACAGTGTGTAGCGGGCTAAGCGCTAGTCATTAACACAGTGTGTAGTTTGCTAAGCGCTAGTCATTAACACAGTGTTTAGTGGGCTAAGCGCTAGTCATTAACACAGTGTGTAGCGGGCTAAGCGCTAGTCATTAACACAGTGTGTAGCGGGCTAAGCGCTAGTCATTAACACAGTGTGTAGCGGGCTAAGCGCTAGTCATTAACACAGTGTGTAGCGGGCTAAGCGCTAGTCATTAACAGTGTTTAGTGATTTTGTGAATGACCAGCAGAGTATAACCACTTTTTTTCAGAGTAAAATCACAAAAATAGACCGTGAACAGAGAGAGAGAAAGAGAAAGAGAGAGACATTTAAAATATAAAATGAACGTACGGTAAGAGTATAATAACTAGCAGCAGCCATGTTTCCCTGCTTCCCCCATGCTGTTAGAATAGATGTAGTGGTGGGCGGGTGGTTGATTGAAGAGAAGATCTGATATCAATAGACCATACATGGACGGACCTGAAGACATACTTGAATGTAGTATCTTCATGTATTTGATGATGATGATGATGATGATGATGATTGTATTAGGTACTCTATTTCTGTGAGGATTGCTCTCCACTCCACCAGCATACTGAGCCCTTTGTATTACAGACTACCTCTCAGGGTAGTTTTATAGAGAATCTCCTTAAGACCAGCCCAGGCCCCAGCCCAACCTGAACCAGGGTCCTGTTCATCAGGCACCAAACGGAACAAAACAGATTCAAACAGGGACTAACTACCTGGATTTGTCCAATGGAAAAAAAAGAAGAAAAAAAAAAACTAATTTAAATTTCCTGTTGAAAAACATTTTAAAACGTTTTCCGTGGTGTGACCTAATGAACACGAGCCAAAATCAAACGAGTGGGCGGAGGGCGAGGACGGGTGCTAGAGACACTCGGACAGCACCACGTGCCGGGATATGTCGGGGTAGATCATAGGGGTGCAGCAGCAGTCATCGCTCCTCTGGCTCAGCTGGATCTTCAGCTTCTCCACCTGAAGGGTAAAGGAACAAAGACCCAGAAAAACACGGGATGAATATATCTGTTTTTTTTTATTATGTGTTTTGAATGTGTGTGTGAGAGTTGTATCAGCTTACCTGGTTTTAAATAAAGGCAAATAAATATATGTGTTATTATGTTGAATGTTTTTATACGGGGAAAAACACCTCGTAGTTGTGCAGGTACTCCTGGATAAGGTAGCGTTCTCGTTTAATCCTGGCCTTCACCTCGGAGGGAACGTCAGGAATCATCCACGCCACGAAGAACTTCACCATAAACGCCACATGCTGAAAAGAGACGAGAGGAGGAAACCAATCAATCGGGAAAGAGGAAGAGGAAGTGATGAAACAGGAACTTAAAAAGGTCAGTACAGCACCAACACGGATTGTAACCTCTGCACCTTTAAAATAACGTCTTGTGGGATGAGATACAAATCCAGAAATAGGCAGAGCGACATAGATCTGCTACATCACTAAAAATCCAGCAACTCCTATTTACTAAGTAAAAAGACAGATCTGTTTTCTATCCACACTGTAAATATAGACCTGTAAATGTAGATTAAAGATGGTAATGATCAGGGATAGATGTCAATGCTGAAGGAATTGAAGTATTCCAATGAAGTGACTAGATCTGGTTGAAATGACTGGTGGTTCTATAGAAATAGAATGTATAGATCGGGCCTCCCCATTCAAGAGTTCACCAGCCAAATTTGCCAGGGTCAGAGGTTCCAAGTTCTTTTCTATAGGTTGTATTTCTATGGCTGGTTGCAGTAGGGAAGCTACATTCTTACCTCCATGATAATGATGAAGGCCAGTTTGGCAGCCAGGATGTGCCAGAACTGCATGGTGTGAGAGTACTCCTTCTCATGGCCCGATGGGTAGCGGTAGTCACGGTACCTGGAGAACACAGGAAGTAGTGGAGGAGTGGTTATACACTGAAACACACAGAGACTCTGGGTAGCGGTAGTCACGGTACCTGGAGAACACAGGAAGTAGTAGAGGAGTGGTTATACACTGAAACACACATAGACTCTTGGTAGCGGTAGTCACGGTACCTGGAGAACACAGGAAGTAGTGAAGGAGTGGTTATACACTGAAACACACACACACTCTGGGTAGCGGTAGTCACGGTACCTGGAGAACACAGGAAGTAGTGGAGGAGTGGTTATACACTGAAACACACAGAGACTCTGGGTAGCGGTAGTCACGGTACCTGGAGAACACAGGAAGTAGTGGAGGAGTGGTTATACACTGAAACACACACACACTCTGGGTAGCGGTAGTCACGGTACCTGTAGAACACAGGAAGTAGTAGAGGAGTGGTTATACACTGAAACACACACACACTCTGGGTAGCGGTAGTCACGGTACCTGGAGAACACAGGAAGTAGTGGAGGAGTGGTTATACACTGAAACACACACACACTCTGGGTAGCGGTAGTCACGGTACCTGGAGAACACAGGAAGTAGTAGAGGAGTGGTTATACACTGAAACACACATAGACTCTTGGTAGCGGTAGTCACGGTACCTGGAGAACACAGGAAGTAGTGGAGGAGTGGTTATACACTGAAACACACACACTCTGGGTAGCGGTAGTCACGGTACCTGGAGAACACAGGAAGTAGTGGAGGAGTGGTTATACACTGAAACACACACACACTCTGGGTAGCGGTAGTCACGGTACCTGTAGAACACAGGAAGTAGTAGAGGAGTGGTTATACACTGAAACACACACACACTCTGGGTAGCGGTAGTCACGGTACCTGGAGAACACAGGAAGTAGTAGAGGAGTGGTTATACACTGAAACACACACACACTCTGGGTAGCGGTAGTCACGGTACCTGGAGAACACAGGAAGTAGTAGAGGAGTGGTTATACACTGAAACACACACACTCTGGGTAACGGTAGTCACGGTACCTGGAGAACACAGGAAGTAGTAGAGGAGTGGTTATACACTGAAACACACACACACTCTGGGTAGCGGTAGTCACGGTACCTGGAGAACACAGGAAGTAGTAGAGGAGTGGTTATACACTGAAACACACACACACTCTGGGTAGCGGTAGTCACGGTACCTGGAGAACACAGGAAGTAGTAGAGGAGTGGTTATACACTGAAACACACACACACTCTGGGTAGCGGTAGTCACGGTACCTGGAGAACACAGGAAGTAGTAGAGGAGTGGTTATACACTGAAACACACACACTCTGGGTAACGGTAGTCACGGTACCTGGAGAACACAGGAAGTAGTAGAGGAGTGGTTATACACTGAAACACACACACACTCTGGGTAGCGGTAGTCACGGTACCTGTAGAACACAGGAAGTAGTAGAGGAGTGGTTATACACTGAAACACACACACACTCTGGGTAGCGGTAGTCACGGTACCTGGAGAACACAGGAAGTAGTGGAGGAGTGGTTATACACTGAAACACACACACACTCTGGGTAGCGGTAGTCACGGTACCTGTAGAACACAGGAAGTAGTAGAGGAGTGGTTATACACTGAAACACACACACACTCTGGGTAGCGGTAGTCACGGTACCTGGAGAACACAGGAAGTAGTAGAGGAGTGGTTATACACTGAAACACACACACTCTGGGTAACGGTAGTCACGGTACCTGGAGAACACAGGAAGTAGTAGAGGAGTGGTTATACACTGAAACACACACACACTCTGGGTAGCGGTAGTCACGGTACCTGGAGAACACAGGAAGTAGTGGAGGAGTGGTTATACACTGAAACACACACACTCTGGGTAACGGTAGTCACGGTACCTGTAGAACACAGGAAGTAGTAGAGGAGTGGTTATACACTGAAACACACACACACTCTGGGTAGCGGTAGTCACGGTACCTGGAGAACACAGGAAGTAGTGGAGGAGTGGTTATACACTGAAACACACACACACTCTGGGTAGCGGTAGTCACGGTACCTGTAGAACACAGGAAGTAGTAGAGGAGTGGTTATACACTGAAACACACACACACTCTTGGTAGCGGTAGTCACGGTACCTGTAGAACACAGGAAGTAGTAGAGGAGTGGTTATACACTGAAACACACACACACTCTGGGTAGCGGTAGTCACGGTACCTGGAGAACACAGGAAGTAGTAGAGGAGTGGTTATACACTGAAACACACACACACTCTGGGTAGCGGTAGTCACGGTACCTGGAGAACACAGGAAGTAGTGGAGGAGTGGTTATACACTGAAACACACACACACTCTGGGTAGCGGTAGTCACGGTACCTGGAGAACACAGGAAGTAGTGGAGGAGTGGTTATACACTGAAACACACACACACTCTGGGTAGCGGTAGTCACGGTACCTGGAGAACACAGGAAGTAGTGGAGGAGTGGTTATACACTGAAACACACACACACTCTGGGTAGCGGTAGTCACGGTACCTGTAGAACACAGGAAGTAGTAGAGGAGTGGTTATACACTGAAACACACACACACTCTGGGTAGCGGTAGTCACGGTACCTGGAGAACACAGGAAGTAGTGGAGGAGTGGTTATACACTGAAACACACACACACTCTGGGTAGCGGTAGTCACGGTACCTGGAGAACACAGGAAGTAGTAGAGGAGTGGTTATACACTGAAACACACACACTCTGGGTAACGGTAGTCACGGTACCTGGAGAACACAGGAAGTAGTAGAGGAGTGGTTATACACTGAAACACACACACACTCTGGGTAGCGGTAGTCACGGTACCTGTAGAACACAGGAAGTAGTAGAGGAGTGGTTATACACTGAAACACACACACACTCTGGGTAGCGGTAGTCACGGTACCTGGAGAACACAGGAAGTAGTGGAGGAGTGGTTATACACTGAAACACACACACACTCTGGGTAGCGGTAGTCACGGTACCTGGAGAACACAGGAAGTAGTAGAGGAGTGGTTATACACTGAAACACACACACTCTGGGTAACGGTAGTCACGGTACCTGGAGAACACAGGAAGTAGTAGAGGAGTGGTTATACACTGAAACACACACACACTCTGGGTAGCGGTAGTCACGGTACCTGTAGAACACAGGAAGTAGTAGAGGAGTGGTTATACACTGAAACACACACACACTCTGGGTAGCGGTAGTCACGGTACCTGGAGAACACAGGAAGTAGTAGAGGAGTGGTTATACACTGAAACACACACACACTCTGGGTAGCGGTAGTCACGGTACCTGTAGAACACAGGAAGTAGTAGAGGAGTGGTTATACACTGAAACACACACACACTCTGGGTAGCGGTAGTCACGGTACCTGGAGAACACAGGAAGTAGTAGAGGAGTGGTTATACACTGAAACACACACACACTCTGGGTAGCGGTAGTCACGGTACCTGTAGAACACAGGAAGTAGTAGAGGAGTGGTTATACACTGAAACACACACACACTCTGGGTAGCGGTAGTCACGGTACCTGGAGAACACAGGAAGTAGTAGAGGAGTGGTTATACACTGAAACACACACACACTCTGGGTAGCGGTAGTCACGGTACCTGTAGAACACAGGAAGTAGTGGAGGAGTGGTTATACACTGAAACACACAGAGACTCTGGGTAGCGGTAGTCACGGTACCTGGAGAACACAGGAAGTAGTGGAGGAGTGGTTATACACTGAAACACACACACACTCTGGGTCGGTACACATTAAATGTATTCTAACTCACAGACAGACAGACACACACACACCCCTACCTGCAGGTGGTGATGACAGAGCTGTTGAACCATCCAGGGCTCTCTCCGTCATCAGGCCGGTTGTCCTCAGAGAAGCCAGAGATGTTGAACACGGACAGGCTATTGTTGATGTAGCCCTTCATAGAGAGATCGTTGCTGTAGGCATACATGTACACCAGCCGAGGAATCATGTCTGATGTGAAGGCTACGATGAACGCCTGTGAGAAAACAGGGAGATTATTTGTTTATAGATAGACATAGGAGTTGACACCATGGGACTTGGTAAGACAGTACCAACAGATCTGGGACCAAGCTAGCACTCGTTGATTAAGTGTAAACTTCCAGTAACTTTTCCAGAAATCCCAGATTTTACAATTCCAGGAATAAGGAGGGAATAAGAAGGAAATCCCTAAACTGTCTCTCCTCTCCTCATCTCTCCTCTCCTCTCCTCTCCTCCCCTCTCCTCCCCTCTCCTCCCCTCCCCTCGTCTCTCCTATCCTTTCCTCGTCTCCCCTCTCCTCCCCTCTCCTCTCCTCTCCTCCCCTCGTCTCTCCTCTCCTCCCCTCCCCTCGTCTCTCCTCTCCTCCCCTCCCCTCCCCTGCCCTCCCCTCTCTTCTCCTCCCCTCCCCTCTCTTCTCCTCCCCTCGTCTCTATCCTTTCCTCGTCTCCCCTCTCCTCTCCTCTCCTCGTCTCTCCTCTCCTCTCCTCCCCTCGTCTCCCCTCCCCTCTCCTCTCCTCCCCTCTCCTCTCCTCATCTCCCCTCCCCTGCCCTCGTCTCTCCTCCCCTCGTCTCTCCTCCCCTCCCCTCGTCTCTCCTATCCTTTCCTCGTCTCCCCTCTCCTCTCCTCCCCTCGTCTTTCCTCTCCTCTCCTCCCCTCGTCTCTCCTCTCCTCCCCTCCCCTCGTCTCTCCTCTCCTCGTCTCCCCTCTCCTCTCCTCGTCTCCCCTCTCCTCTCCTCGTCTCCCCTCTCCTCTCCTCGTCTCCCCTCTCCTCTCCTCGTCTCTCCCCTCCCCTCTCTTCTCCTCCCCTCGTCTCTCCTCTCCTCCCCTCCCCTCTCCTCGTCTCCCCTCGTCTTTCCTCTCCTCTTCTCTCCTTCCCTCTCTTCTCCTCGTCTCCCCTCTCCTCCCCTCGTCTCCCCTCTCCTCCCCTCGTCTCCCCTCGTCTCTCCTCTCCTCGCCTCTCCTCGTCTCTCCTCTCCTCCCCTCGTCTCTCCTCTCCTCCCTTCTCCTCCCCTCCCCTCCTCTCTCCTCGTCTCTCCTCCCCTCTCCAACAGCCATACTCACGTTGGTGACGACAGACAGGACGGCCACCCCATTGAGTATTTCCTGCCAGGCACCGATGCTGTGGGCCTTAGATGCTACGGGCCGGCGGAACTGGGTGGTGAACTTCCAGGCGTCCACTCTGACTTCTATGATGTTGTTCAACAGCGCCAGCAGGGGGGCCAGAGGGAAGGAGGCCACGAACAGAGTGATGAAACCAAACTGGATCACTGTGGAGGAGAGGAGTGGAGAGGGGTGGAGAGGAGAGAGGAGGGGAAAGTGGAGAGGAGAGGGGAGGGATGGAGAGGGGAGGGGAAAGTGGAGAGGGGTGGAGAGGGGACGGGAAAGTGGAGAAGAGAGGGGAGGGGAAAAAAGAGAAGAAAGGAGAGAAAGTGGAGAGAAGAAGAGGGAGACTATGATGGTAAATTAGATGGAAACAGCGTCCTCTGCAGGAGAGCAGGAAGTAATGCAATGGGTGAACGTCTTTGTGGACAGACTACGTAACATAAATGGGTATCGAGCATCTGACCAAATTAAGATTTTATTTCTGGGTTAACAGAGAGATTATATATTTCTATAGAGAGTTCGATTCTTTCTCAATTTGTCAACCCATCTTCTATCCTCACCTCTTTCTTAATAAAACACATTGGAAGGACAAATCTGTGATTCCTCCCTTCAGACCTCTTCAAATATGTTTTTTTTAGGAAAGAGTCGAGGAAAGTGAGACAGGACGATTCATTGAGAAAGCGCCTCCAGGTATTGGTCTGCGTGTCCCTGGCTAACTCACCCATCTCCAGGTACTCATAGAAGAGTCCCAGATGTCCAAAGTTCTGCAGGTCGTGGTCCTGCTCCCAGCGACTGTAGCGACTCTCTGGGTGGCTGCGGGCTTTACGGCTCCCCCATCGGTTCATTACCCACCTGGAGGTCCAGTTCAGACACAAAGGGGTCAGAGGTTCTGCACTTCACATTTGTGACAAAATTGTCGAGAAAGTTAAAAAAAGGCCTTTCGGCGTAAGTTAAAAATCATGCGAAATTCAGGTTTTAACACAAATCTTTAATTGACATCAATGCATGATTTAAGCTAAAGTCAGAGGTAAGTTATTTTTAATTAATTTAAGTCAGAGCACACGCATCTTTTAAATTAGGAGAACACGTTTACTGACCTTTAGGTAATAGTGACAATGTCAGAATGAACAACTTACGGAACCAGAGCCTCCTGGACGTTACCCCACACCTGTTTCCCTGACATCACTATGACCAGCTGAGTGGTCAGCTCAATCAGACAGCCACCTGGGTCACACTGCCCAGAGAAACAGAAGGTCAAGTAGAAGTTTTCATCTTAACGTCATTTCATCTTAACGTCATTTCATCTTAACGTCATTTCATCTCACTCACGTCGTATTAGTAATGAGACATTATTCTTTTTTTGTTCTGGTTGGAACCAGGACATCTGACCAGATAAAATCCAAAATAGGAAGTCGTTTTTTATTTATTTTGATGCCGTTTTAATCTCGTCGTTACTGGTTGTAACCCGAGAGTAGTTTGTTATAGTCCGGTGACAGGACATCAGCCCTCTGGACTGTGATGAGATTGTGATGTCAGACAGGGAAGTAGCTGGGTAGGCATTATACCTCCTCGTTCCTCAGCTTGCTCCAGCCGAACATGTAGATGTAGTCTCCGGGATGGCCGACGAACTTCCCCTTGAAGAAAGCCACGTAGAAACAGGAAGAGTAGTAGTTGACGAACTGGAACAGAAACATCTTCACAGTCAGCTTGTTCTCGTACTCCAGGTGAGTCTTGGGGATCTCTGAATGGGGGGAAAAAAAAGCAAACATTCACAACAAGGAGAGTCTACAATAAGGAATTGATTAATTAGCTCGTTAGTCATTATGTTCGATAATAGATCTGCATTGATTCACTTAAGCAAATGCTGCAAAATGCTTTTAAAAAACAATGTACGACGTAACTCACGATGTCACGGTCAGATTGCAAACGGGTTGTAATTTAAAAAAAACATTTTGTTATTGTCTCTTTAGCAACACCAGAAATAAGTTATTTATCTAGTTATAATCAGACCAAAACAATCCCCCTGTTATCTGTCCCTCTATCTTACCCACGACAGTGATCCGGCTGGCCACTCTCTATCTTACCCACGACAGTGATCCGGCTGGCCACTCTCTGTCTTAGCCATGTCAGTGATCCGGCTGGCCACTCTCTGTCTTACCCATGTCAGTGATCCGGCTGGCCACTCTCTATCTTAGCCATGTCAGTGATCCGGCTGGCCACTCTCTGTCTTACCCATGTCAGTGATCCGGCTGGCCACTCTCTGTCTTACCCATGTCAGTGATCCGGCTGGCCACTCTCTGTCTTACCCATGTCAGTGATCCGGCTGGCCACTCTCTATCTTATCCATGTCAGTGATCCAGCTGGCCACTATCTTACCCACGTCAGTGATCCGGCTGGCCACTCTCTGTCTTACCCACGTCAGTGATCCGGCTGGCCACTCTCTATCTTATCCATGTCAGTGATCCAGATGGCCACTATCTTACCCATGTCAGTGATCCAGATGGCCACTCTCTCATACATCAGATTGAGGATCATGATGATGACGAAGTTGATGCAGGAAGCGGTGACGGAGGTGGCGAGCTGCGGGGTGATGAGGGAGCCCACCATGTGGATGTTATTGGTGGGGCTGTCCTTCATGATGCTAGCGAACGCAGCGTACACCGCCAAACGGTAGGCTATCACCCCGATGATACACGCTATGATCAGGGAGATCTGAGGGACAGGAGGGGTGGTAGAGAGGAGACAGGAGACAGAGGGAGGAGCGAGGAGAGAGGAGACAGGAGAAAGAGGGAGGAACGAGGAGGGAGGACAGGAATCTGTCAAGGTTGTGGTCACTTTCGTTTCAATGCAGTCAATTCAGGACGTCAACTGATATTTATTAACTGAATTGATTAGGAACTGACCCCAACCCTGACTGTATATACAAATATAACAAAAATACTGATACATTACAAATACATATGTTCACAGACACTGACACATCACCACAATACATATGTTCACAGACACTGACACATCACCACCAACAACACACTTCAAAACACAACAGTGTGGTGCAAACTCATTAAAAATCTAATCCCAAGAGAGGAGAGAGGAGAAGGGATAGGGAGGAGACAGGAAAAGGGAGGAGAGAGGAGACAGGAGAGGGGAGGAGAGAGAAGACAGGAGAAGGGATAGAGAGGAGACAGGAGAAGGGATAGAGAGGAGACAGGAGAAGGGAGGAGAGAGGAGACAGGAGAAGGGATAGAGAGGAGACAGGAGAAGGGATAGAGAGGAGACAGGAGAAGGGATAGAGAGGAGACAGGAGAGGGGAGGAGAGAGGAGACAGGAGAGGGAGGAGAGAGGAGACAGGACAAGGGAGGAGAGAGGAGACAGGACAAGGGAGGAGAGAGGAGACAGGAGAAGGGATAGAGAGGAGACAGGAGGGGGGAGGAGAGAGGAGACAGGAGAGGGGAGGAGAGAGGAGACAGGAGAGGGAGGAGAGAGGAGACAGGACAAGGGAGGAGAGAGGAGACAGGACAAGGGAGGAGAGAGGAGACAGGAGAAGGGATAGAGAGGAGACAGGAGAAGGGATAGAGAGGAGACAGGAGAGGGAGGAGAGAGGAGACAGGAGAAGGGAGGAGAGAGGAGACAGGAGAAGGGATGAGAGGGAGGAGACAGGAGAAGGGAGGAGAGAGGAGACAGGAGAAGGGAGGAGAGAGAAGAAGGGAGGAGAGAGGAGACAGTAGAGGGAGGAGAGAGGAGACAGTAGAGGGAGGAGAGAGGAGACAGGAGAAGGGAGGAGAGAGGAGACAGGAGAAGGGAGGAGAGAGGAGACAGGAGAAGGGAGGAGAGAGGAGACAGGAGAAGGGAGGAGAGAGGAGACAGGAGAAGGGAGGAGAGAGGAGTCAGGAGAAGGGAGGAGAGAGGAGTCAGGAGAAGGGAGGAGAGAGGAGAAGGGAGGAGAGAGGAGACAGGAGAAGGGAGGAGTCAGGAGAAGGGAGGAGAGAGGAGACAGGAGAAGCGGGAGGGAGGAGAAATGAGACAGGAGAAGGGGGAGGGAGGAGACAGGAGAAGGGGGAGGGAGGAGACAGGAGAAGGGAGTGGGAGGAGACAGGAGAAGGGGGAGGGAGGAGAGAGGAGACAGGAGAAGGGGGAGGAAGGAGTCAGTAGAAGGGAGTGGGATGAGACAGGAGAAGGGGGAGGGAGGAGTCAGTAGAAGGGAGTAGGAGGAGAGAGGAGACAGGAGAAGGGAGGAGTCAGTAGAAGGGAGTGGGAGGAGACAGGAGAAGGGGGAGGGAGGAGTCAGTAGAAGGGAGTGGGAGGAGACAGGAGAAGGGGGAGGGAGGAGACAGTAGAAGGGAGTGGGAGGAGACAGGAGAAGGAGTGAGAAGGAGGAGGGAGGAGTCAGGAGAAGGAGTGAGAGGAGACAGGAGAAGGAGTGAGAGGAGACAGGAGAAGGGAGTGGGAGGAGACAGGAGAAGGAGTGGGAGGAGTCAGTAGAAGAGAGTGGGAGGAGACAGAAGGAGTGAGAAGGAGGAGGAAGGAGTCAGTAGAAGGGAGTGGGAGGAGACAGGAGAAGGAGTGAGAAGGAGGAGGAGGGAGGAGTCAGTAGAAGGAGTGAGAAGGAGGAGGGAGGAGTCAGGAGAAGGAGTGGGAGGAGTCAGTAGAAGAGAGTGGGAGGAGACAGGAGAAGGAGTGAGAAGGAGGAGGGAGGAGTTAAGATGCAGAGTAAACCATCATGAATAAAAGCTCACCCAGAATATGACGGTGGCTCCAGACAGGAATGTGCGAGCACACTGGGATGTTACGGGTAAGTATGGCTCCATCTCCTACAACACCGGACAACAACATGCACAGTCAGTCAGCATGGTTACAGCTGTTAGTCTCCAGACCACCAGGGGGCAGTACCAACCAACACATAGCAGCTTGTTGTCATCATCTCAAACTACTGACCTGGGCCCAGAACAGTCCACGGACCACTGCAGCAGTTTCCTGGTGAATCCAGGCTTTTATTAGCCTGGGCCCAGATCAGTTTGTGCTCATAGTCAACATCTATGGTTCTAGTCATTGTTGGTACCATGACTATAACAATTGGCTATACAGCAGAAAAACTGATCTGGGACCAGACTCTAAAATCACCAACCACTAAGGTTGTGTTGCTGTTTTAGCATTGTTAATTCATTACAGTTAAGTCCCATGATGCATCAGGTAAAATGATGCAGTCAGCATCAGATATCTTCCATCCAGACCTGAGCAATCAACACAAGCCAGGCCTGCCAAATCCCTCCACATCACTTCACACTGGCATTCCTCTTCCCTCTGTGCCAGTCTTACCCACAGCACCACGGTGGCCCAACACAGGAGCATTTTGCCCACTTGTTCAGCTGCTGTCCTGTCAAGGACCAACTCCATCTCCTATAGTAGAGTTACAGACAGGTGGGGTGAGGAGGTGGAGGGTGAGGAGGGTGAGGAGGTGGAGGGTGAGGAGGGTGAGGAGGTGGAGGAGGTGGAGGGTGAGGAGGGTGAGGGTGAGGAGGTGGAGGGTGAGGGTGAGGAGGTGGAGGGTGAGGAGGTGGAGGGTGAGGAGGGTGAGGAGGTGGAGGGTGAGGAGGTGGAGGGTGAGGAGGGTGAGGAGGTGGAGGGTGCGGAGGGTGAGGGTGAGGAAGTGGAGGGTGAGGAGGGTGAGGAGGGTGAGGAGGTGGAGGGTGAGGAGGTGGAGGGTGAGGAGGGTGAGGAGGTGGAGGGTGCGGAGGAGGTGGAGGGTGAGGAGGTGGAGGGTGAGGAGGGTGAGGAGGTGGAGGGTGAGGAGGGTGAGGAGGTCAAGGGTGCGGAGGAGGTGGAGGGTGAGGAGGTGGAGGGTGAGGGTGGGGAGGATGTGGAGGAGGTGGAGGGTGAGGGTGAGGAGGTGGAGGGTGGGGAGGATGTGGAGGAGGTGGAGGGTGAGGAGGTGGAGGGTTAGGAGGTGAAGTGTGAGTAGGTTGAGGGTGTGGAGGTGGAGGGTTAGGAGGTGCAGTGTGTGTAGGTGGAGGGTGTGGAGGATGTGGAGGGTGAGGAGGTGGAGGGTGGGGAGGATGTGGAGGGTGAGGAGGTGGAGGGTTAGGAGGTGAAGTGTGAGTAGATGGAGGGTGTGGAGGATGTGGAGGGTGAGGTGGTGGAGGGTTAGGCGGTGAAGTGTGAGTAGGTGGAGGGTGTGGAGGTGGAGGGTTAGGAGGTGGAGGGTGGGGAGGATGTGGAGGGTGAGGAGGTGGAGGGTGAGGAGGTGGAGGGTGGGGAGGATGTGGAGGGTGAGGAGGTGGAGGGTGAGGAGGTGGAGGGTGTGGAGGATGTGGATAGTGAGGAGGTGGAGGGTGAGGAGGTGGAGGGTGGGGAGGATGTGGAGGGTGAGGAGGTGGAGGGTGAGGAGGTGGAGGGTGTGGAGGTGGAGGGTTAGGAGGTGAAGTGTGAGTAGGTGGAGGGTGTGGAGGATGTGGAGGGTGAGGAGGTGGAGGGTGAGAATGTGGAGGGTGTGGTGGTGGAGGGTGAGGAGGTGGAGGGTGTGGAGGTGGAGGGTGTGGAGGTGGAGGGTGTGGAGGTGGAGGGTGAGGAGGTGGAGGGTGTGGAGGGTCAGGGCCCAGGAACAGACCCCTCTGATATCAGTTGCTACATCCAGACATAAAGGATTGTCTGTGGAATACTTCCAATACAGGCTGGGCACCGGTAGGTGGACCACACTTCAATCAGACATATCAATCAATATCATACAGTACGCCACCGTGGCACAGGAATGTTGCGTTTATAAACTATGGAAACTGGGCTACAATTTACAACTGAATATTATTATCATGGAACATCATGTCGCCACAACAATATAAACCTAGAAGACAACACTAGTTTTCTAAGCAGTGTTATATATAAACCTAGAAGGCAACACTAGTTTTCTAAGCAGTGTTATATATAAACCTAGAAGGCAACACTAGTTTTCTAAGCAGTGTTATATATAAACCTAGAAGGCAACACTAGTTTTCTAAGCAGTGTTATATATAAACCTAGAAGGCAACACTAGTTTTCTAAGCAGTGTTATATATATAAACCTAGAAGGCAACACTAGTTTTCTAAGCAGTGTTATATATAAACCTAGAAGGCAACACTAGTTTTCTAAGCAGTGTTATATATAAACCTAGAAGGCAACACTAGTTTTCTAAGCAGTGTTATATATAAACCTAGAAGGCAACACTAGTTTTCTAAGCAGGGTTATATATAAACCTAGAAGGCAACACTAGTTTTCTAAGCAGTGTTATATATAAACCTAGAAGGCAACACTAGTTTTCTAAGCAGCGTTATATATAAACCTAGAAGGCAACACTAGTTTTCTAAGCAGTGTTATATATAAACCTAGAAGGCAACACTAGTTTTCTAAGCAGTGTTATATATAAACCTAGAAGGCAACACTAGTTTTCTAAGCATTGTTATATATAAACCTAGAAGGCAACACTAGTTTTCTAAGCAGTGTTATATATAAACCTAGAAGGCAACACTAGTTTTCTAAGCAGTGTTATATATAAACCTAGAAGGCAACACTAGTTTTCTAAGCAGTGTTATATATAAACCTAGAAGGCAACACTAGTTTTCTAAGCAGTGTTATATATAAACCTAGAAGGCAACACTAGTTTTCTAAGCAGTGTTATATATAAACCTAGAAGGCAACACTAGTTTTCTAAGCAGTGTTATATATAAACCTAGAAGGCAACACTAGTTTTCTAAGCAGTGTTATATATAAACCTAGAATGCAACACTAGTTTTCTAAGCAGTGTTATATATAAACCTAGAAGGCAACACTAGTTTTCTAAGCAGTGTTATATATAAACCTAGAAGGCAACACTAGTTTTCTAAGCAGTGTTATATATAAACCTAGAAGGCAACACTAGTTTTCTAAGCAGTGTTATATATAAACCTAGAAGGCAACACTAGTTTTCTAAGCAGTGTTATATATAAACCTAGAAGGCAACACTAGTTTTCTAAGCAGTGTTATATATAAACCTAGAAGGCAACACTAGTTTTCTAAGCAGTGTTATATATAAACCTAGAAGGCAACACTAGTTTTCTAAGCAGTGTTATATATAAACCTAGAAGGCAACACTAGTTTTCTAAGCAGTGTTATATATAAACCTAGAAGGCAACACTAGTTTTCTAAGCAGTGTTATATATAAACCTAGAAGGCAACACTAGTTTTCTAAGCAGTGTTATATATAAACCTAGAAGGCAACACTAGTTTTCTAAGCAGTGTTATATATATAAACCTAGAAGGCAACACTAGTTTTCTAAGCAGTGTTATATATAAACCTAGAAGGCAACACTAGTTTTCTAAGCAGTGTTATATATAAACCTAGAAGGCAACACTAGTTTTCTAAGCAGTGTTATATATAAACCTAGAAGGCAACACTAGTTTTCTAAGCAGTGTTATATATAAACCTAGAAGGCAACACTAGTTTTCTAAGCAGTGTTATATATAAACCTAGAAGGCAACACTAGTTTTCTAAGCAGTGTTATATATAAACCTAGAAGGCAACACTAGTTTTCTAAGCAGTGTTATATATAAACCTAGAAGGCAACACTAGTTTTCTAAGCAGTGTTATATATAAACCTAGAAGGCAACACTAGTTTTCTAAGCAGTGTTATATATAAACCTAGAAGGCAACACTAGTTTTCTAAGCAGTGTTATATATAAACCTAGAAGACAACACAAGCACCTATGTGATGCGGTTGAGTCGATAGGCTGGTACACTTGTACTCTGGCCCTAACCATAACCCCTAACCATTACCCCTAAACCCTAACCATAACCCCTAACCCCTAACCATAACCAATAACCCCTAACCATAACCCCTAACCCCTAACCATTACCCCTAACCATAAACCCTAACCCCTAACCATAACCCCTAACCATAACCCCTAACCCCTAACCATAACCCCTAACCCCTAACCATTACCCCTAACCATAACCCCTAAACCCTAAACATAACCCCTAACCCCTAACCATAACCCCTAACCCCTAACCCCTAACCATAACCCCTAACCCCTAACCCCTAACCCCTAACCATAACCCCTAACCCTAACCCCTAACCCATAACCCCTAACCATAACCCCTAACCCCTAACCATAACCCCTAACCCAGTGTTATAATGCAGGTTAGAGACAGAAAAACACCTGTGTGACGCGGTTTAGTCTGCGGGAGGTACACTTGGTCTCATATTCTGGTCGAAGCTGAAGCTGTTGCTGCTCTTCCTCAAAGTCCACCAGGTCCCACTCATACTCCAGACGGGCCTGCCGACGCTTCCAGAACTCCAGGAACAGAGTCACTGCAGGAGGACAGGATGAGGAGACAGAGTTAGGCCAAAAGGAGACTCGTACTCCAGACGGGCCTGCCGACGCTTCCAGAACTCCAGGAACAGAGTCACTACAGGAGGACAATGGAGAGTTAGGGAGGTAACTCTTCACAATAAAAATGTCCATGGCATGATAGTGCAGGCAGTAAGAACAGAGTTAAGAGGTAAGGGAAGGCAGGAACAGAGTTAAGAGGTAAGGGAAGGCAGGAACAGAGTTAAGAGGTAAGGGAAGGCAGGAACAGAGTTAAGAGGTAAGGGAAGGCAGGAACAGAGTTAAGAGGTAAGGGAAGGGAAGGCAGGAACAGAGTTAAGAGGTAAGGGAAGGGAAGGCAGGAACAGAGTTAAGAGGTAAGGGAAGGCAGGAACAGAGTTAAGAGGTAAGGGAAGGCAGGAACAGAGTTAAGGAGTAAGGGAAGGCAGGAACAGAGTTAAGGAGTAAGGGAAGGGAAGGCAGGAACAGAGTTAAGGAGTAAGGGAAGGCAGGAACAGAGTTAAGAGGTAAGGGAAGGCAGGAACAGAGTTAAGAGGTAAGGGAAGGCAGGAACAGAGTTAAGAGGTAAGGGAAGGCAGGAACAGAGTTAAGGAGTAAGGGAAGGCAGGGACAGAGTTAAGAGGTAAGGGAAGGGAAGGCAGGAACAGAGTTAAGAGGTAAGGGAAGGCAGGAACAGAGTTAAGAGGTAAGGAAAGGCAGGAACAGAGTTAAGGAGTAAGGGAAGGCAGGAACAGAGCTAAGAGGTAAGGGAAGGCAGGAACAGAGTTAAGGAGTAAGGGAAGGGAAGGCAGGAACAGAGTTAAGGAGTAAGGGAAGGCAGGAACAGAGTTAAGGAGTAAGGGAAGGCAGGAACAGAGTTAAGAGGTAAGGGAAGACAGGAACAGAGTTAAGGAGTAAGGGAAGGCAGGAACAGAGTTAAGAGGTAAGGGAAGGCAGGAACAGAGTTAAGAGGTAAGGGAAGACAGGAACAGAGTTAAGAGGTAAGGGAAGGCAGGAACAGAGTTAAGAGGTAAGGGAAGGCAGGAACAGAGTTAAGAGGTAAGGGAAGGCAGGAACAGAGTTAAGATGTAAGGGAAGGGAAGGCAGGAACAGAGTTAAGAGGTAAGGGAAGGCAGGAACAGAGTTAAGAGGTAAGGGAAGACAGGAACAGAGTTAAGAGGTAAGGGAAGGCAGGAACAGAGTTAAGAGGTAAGGGAAGGCAGGAACAGAGTTAAGAGGTAAGGGAAGGCAGGAACAGAGTTAAGATGTAAGGGAAGGGAAGGCAGGAACAGAGTTAAGAGGTAAGGGAAGGGAAGGCAGGAACAGAGTTAAGAGGTAAGGGAAGGCAGGAACAGAGTTAAGAGGTAAGGGAAGGGAAGGTAGGAACAGAGTTAAGAGGTAAGGGGAGGGAAGGTAGGAACAGAGTTAAGAGGTAAGGGAAGGCAGGAACAGAGTTAAGAGGTAAGGGAAGGGAAGGCAGGAACAGAGTTAAGGAGTAAGGGAAGGCAGGAACAGGGTTAAGAGGTAAGGGAAGGCAGGAACAGAGTTCAGAGGTAAGGGAAGGCAGGAACAGAGTTAAGAGGTAAGGGAAGGCAGGAACAGAGCTAAGAGGTAAGGGAAGGCAGGAACAGAGTTAAGAGGTAAGGGAAGGCAGGAACAGAGTTAAGAGGTAAGGGAAGGCAGGAACAGAGTTAAGAGGTAAGGGAAGGCAGGAACAGAGTTAAGAGGTAAGGGAAGGCAGGAACAGAGTTAAGGAGTAAGGGAAGGGAAGGCAGGAACAGAGTTAAGAGGTAAGGGAAGGGAAGGCAGGAACAGAGTTAAGAGGTAAGGGAAGGCAGGAACAGAGTTAAGAGGTAAGGGAAGGCAGGAACAGAGTTAAGAGGTAAGGGAAGGGAAGGCAGGAACAGAGTTAAGAGGTAAGGGAAGGGAAGGCAGGAACAGAGTTAAGAGGTAAGGGAAGGCAGGAACAGAGTTAAGAGGTAAGGGAAGGGAAGGCAGGAAGAGAGTTAAGATGTAAGGGAAGGCAGGAACAGAGTTAAGAGGTAAGGGAAGGCAGGAACAGAGTTAAGAAGTAAGGGAAGGCAGGAACAGAGTTAAGAGGTAAGGGAAGGGAAGGCAGGAACAGAGTTAAGGAGTAAGGGAAGGGAAGGCAGGAACAGAGTTAAGATGTAAGGGAAGGGAAGGCAGGAACAGAGTTAAGAGGTAAGGGAAGGGAAGGCAGGAACAGAGTTAAGATGTAAGGTAAGGGAAGGCAGGAACAGAGTTAAGATGTAAGGGAAGGGAAGGCAGGAACAGAGTTAAGAGGTAAGGGAAGGGAAGGCAGGAACAGAGTTAAGGAGTAAGGGAAGGCAGGGACAGAGTTAAGGAGTAGCCCTTTCCTGCAGTCAATGACCAAAAGCGCCCTCTTAGTCCTTTTTAGTAATTTCATAATTAATAACGTTGTTTTTTTACGATGAAAACTCAGTGTAATATTGGGATGCAGACTCAAAATTGAATACACTTCGACGCTATATCTGACATGATACATGCATCTTCTTTTGTTAAGCCCATAACCATATGTGTGAAGAGTATACTCTCGTTTCAAAGTAGATTTGTTTAAGACTACCAAGAATTGGCTCAACTTATCCCATGGTCATTGGCTCGCCTTCCCCAAGGCAAACATGTTGACTATATTAGCCCACACAGCTACACGGATGCCCTTTTCATTCTAGGTTTGGGGCCTCGTATTGAAGCTGATAGAGACCCCCAGCTGATGTACAGAACAATCTTAAAAGCATCATGAAAACCTCAAACACAATCAATTCCATTTGACTTGGTGATAATCAGTTTTTAAAAAAAATTTTGAACCTAAGTTGCTTACCACTTTTTCCTCGTGGTTTCTTCCTTCACAGACTCCATGAAATGTTGACCCCCTTTTTCCTTTAATACTTTAAATTAATTTTGTATATATGTTTTCCTAGAAACAAGGGTGGCTCAACTAACCCTTTGGCTCACCTTACCCCCCCCTGTCCCTTATAGCATTGAGTAGCTGTCACTCATCCCTTCAGTGTCCACTATATTCAGCAGGAATTTACATTATGGAGTTTTCATAGCGATAGGAAGAGGATCTGATGTTATAAATTACCAAAAAAAAGGTATAAAGTTATACCACAACAATACTTGAAGATAACGCCTGTTTTCCAGTTGTATAGAGACTGGCAGCTTCCTTTAGGTGGAGCTCAGGACTAAGCCTGCACCTTTTTACACTTAATATTCACAGAGACTGTCACTTAATATTCACAGAGACTGTCACTTAATATTCACTGAGACTGTCACTTAATATTCACAGAGACTGTCACTTAATATTCACAGAGACTGTCACTTAATATTCACTGAGACTGTCACTTAATATTCACTGAGACTGTCACTTAATATTCACAGAGACTGTCACTTAATATTCACAGAGACTGTCACTTAATATTCACAGAGACTGACACTTAATATTCACAGAGACTGTCACTTAATATTCACAGAGACTGTCACTTAATATTCACAGAGACTGTCACTTAATATTCACTGAGACTGTCACTTAATATTCACAGAGACTGTCACTTAATATTCACAGAGACTGTCACTTAATATTCACAGAGACTGTCACTTAATATTCACAGAGACTGTCACTTAATATTCACAGAGACTGTCACTTAATATTCACAGAGACTGTCACTTAATATTCACAGAGACTGTCACTTAATATTCACAGAGACTGTCACTTAATATTCACAGAGACTGTCACTTAATATTTACAGAGACTGTCACTTAATATTCACTGAGACTGTCACTTAATATTCACAGAGACTGTCACTTAATATTCACTGAGACTGTCACTTAATATTCACTGAGACTGTCACTTACCCCAAATCCCCATGAATATGGCAAAGAACACCGTCCCCACGTTGTCAAACATATGTGATTGCTGATGGAAGAAAAAAACAAGACTTGACCTGAAGTTCTGGTCATAAAATGAACATATCACAACAATGTCTGTCTGTGTACAGTCTCATAATCTGCACGTTGCAATTATAAAGCCTTGACTTCTTACCCAGGAGGAGTTACATGTTGAGTTGAGTTTCCAGTAGCCACATTTCTTATCACACAGTGGACACATGATGATGTTGCCTCCAATCTCCTCACTACAGATTTCTTTACTGAAACAAGATTTTATTTTATTTAAAAAAAACAAACATGATATTCTCATAACAAACTGCAAAACATTTTTTCCAGGAAACATATATGAACATGTTGAGGGACGGATTCCTGGACACGGAATCCCAGACATACAGTAGATTCTCCATTCAGTATGCCTCTCAGTCCAGCCAACGGCTTAACTGTGTCTGGGAAACCAGCCTTTCAGTCCAGCCAACGGCTTAACTGTGTCTGGGAAACCAGCCTTTCAGTCCAACCAACAGCTTCACTGTGTCTGGGAAACCAGCCTTTAAGTCCAACCAATATCTGGGAAACCAGCCTTTCAGTCCAGCCAATGGCTTAACTGTGTCTGGGAAACCGGCCTTTCAGTCCAGCCAACGGCTTAACTGTGTCTGGGAAACCGGCCTTTCAATCCAGACAACGGCTTAATTAACCT
Organism: Oncorhynchus clarkii lewisi; assembly: GCF_045791955.1. Taxonomy (NCBI): domain Eukaryota; kingdom Metazoa; phylum Chordata; class Actinopteri; order Salmoniformes; family Salmonidae; genus Oncorhynchus; species Oncorhynchus clarkii. The sequence goes on from NC_092148.1 coordinate 94,394,207, forward strand.
GTGTCCGATTTTTGGGCTGGGGGGTACGGGATAGTGCCTAGGATTTTTAGGCTGGGGGGGGGGGGGGGTGGGGGGGGTACGGGATAGTGCCTAGGATTTTTAGGCTGGGGGGGTATGGGATAGTGCCTAGGATTTTTAGGCTGGGGGGTATGGGATAGTGCCTAGGATTTTTAGGCAGGGGGGGAGGTACAGCATAGTGCCTAGGATTTTTAGGATGGCGGGGGTACAGGATATGGGATAGTGCCTAGGATTTTTAGGCTGTGAGTTAGGGGGTTGGGGATAGTGCCTAGGGGTTGAATTGGGATTCAGGGGCCCTCACCTCCAGACGTTGTCATCGAAGGTGAACAATCCATAGAGAAAACAAATCAGGCCGACTACCGCAGCGAAGAACAGCATCTCAGTGTAGAAACCCAGCCAGGCAAAGTAGATCCCAATCTTCTCCCCGTAATACTTCCTGTTATGAGAAATACAACACAACCAATCAAACATCTTCTCCCCGTAATACTTCCTGTTTTGGGAAATACAACACAACCAATCAAACATCTTCTCCCCGTAATACTTCCTGTTATGGGGAAATACAACACAACCAATCAAACAACAACAAGTCTGTTTAGTATCTAGAAAAAAAGAGGACCACGTGGAGACTTGATTCAAACAAACGCAGATAAATGACCTGTGCACTGCGCAGTTCACATTGAAAGGGGATATCTGCTTGAGCTGAAATCCTTGGAGTTAACAGGCAATGTGAGATCAGCAAACATTAGAGACACTGGCTTAAAAGTACAGTATATCAATGTGCACAGGCTGTTAATCTGAGTTGGATTGAACGTCTGGCTTGTTGTTGTGTTCTCACCGTATCAAGTTGAGGGGCTGCTCTTTGAAGAAACTGAAAAACTGGGCCCAGTGTTTGTAGAGGTTGAATCTCTCACTCTCACTGTTGGAATCCCTGGATGGTTTCCAGTATCGAGACTTTATACATACAGAGGGAGACAGATCATTTATCATGTCATGGTCCTACTGTTCATCCTTAATCATAACATGGTTGCAAAATTCAGATAAACGCCCCCCCCCACAAAAAAAAATGGATTCGTTTTTTTCTCTCCAGAAAATCCCAGTTGAAAGATTCCCAGAATCAAGAGGCAAATAAGCAGGGAATCTGGAATCCTCTCGCCAGGATTTCTGGAAAACCTGGGGATTCTGGGAAATTTACCCGGAATTGTGCCTGTTTTTATTTTTTATTTAACCTTTATTTAACTAGGCAAATCAGTTTAAAAAAATATTCTTATTTACAATGACGGCCTATCAGGGAACAGTGGGTTAACTGCCTCGTTCAGGGGGCAGAACGAAAGATGTTTTACCTTGTCAGCTCGGGGATTCGATCTTGATGAAGTCCAACGCTCTAACCACTAGACTACCTGCCATCCCTCCACTCTAACCACTAGGCTACCTGCCGCCCCTCCACTCTAACCACTAGACTACCTGCCGCCCCTCCACTCTAACCACTAGACTACCTGCCGCCCCTCCACTCTAACCACTAGACTACCTGCCGCCCCTCCACTCTAACCACTAGGCTACCTGCCGCCCCTCCACTCTAACCACTAGGCACGGGGCGGCAGGGTAGCCTAGTGGTTAGAGCGTTGGACTAGTAACCGGAAGGTTGCGAGTTCAAACCCCCGAGCTGACAAGGTACAAATCTGTCGTTCTGCCCCTGAACAGGCAGTTAACCCACTGTTCCCAGGCCGTCATTGAAAATAAGAATTTGTTCTTAACTGACTTGCCTGGTTAAATAAAGGTAAAATAAAATAAAAATAAAAGGCTACCTGCCGCCCCTCCACTCTAACCACTAGACTACCTGTCGCCCCACAATGTGGAATGTCTCATTCCAAAAGGGGATGATAATAGGGTTCATTTTGATAAAGATACCCCCTTTTTTTGGGGGGGGGGGGATTACTATCTGAACGACACATTGTGCACAAAACAATTCCTTGCCCATTTCCACCACTAGATGAATGACTTCACGGATGGCTGTATAAAACAACCTCACCAGAGCCCAGAGGGTACAGCTGGTTAAAATGACATCACAACCACTTTTCCCTACTAGGAGAGAAGGTCACTTTCAGAGTTTTTTTGGGGGGGTCAATTCCATTTCAAATCCAGTCATTTCAGAAAGGAAATCAAATTCCAATTCCACATTTTTTTTCTCATTGAAAAAGCATAGAATAAAAATTGTAATTGTAATTTCAGTGTGCATCCTAAATTGACAGGAATTTAAAACGGAATTGACCCTAACCCTGGTCACTGTTGGACAGTAGCCTCTTACATCATGTAGTGGGAAGGCAGACCCGTAGGTGCCGTTGTTGAGCAGGCGCTTGATGCCCTTCTTGTCCTCTCTGTCCGTCTTGTGGTAGGGACAACGGGCTAAGATGTAGTACACCTGGAGGGAGGAGAGAGAGAAATACATACATAGAGATTCACACTTCTACTAATAGAGGACTGTCTATTCTACAAGTCACTATACTGCCATGACTACATTCCAAATTAATTCACAAAGCCATTTTTACATTGACGGTTGCTTCACAGCCAGGAAGAAACCGTGAAGAGAGAAGTCAGAAGAGAAGTCAATTCTTCTCCTTTGATTCTCTTATACAAAAAAAACCTTTACGTTGGCCTACTTACTATCCTGTTGCGGACGGAAGGAGGGAAGAACGTCTCCTTGTCATCGATGAGGAAGAAGTCAATCTTTCCCTTGTTGAAAGGTGAGGTGAAATAGTCAGGTTCAGGATTCATAACGTGGTCCGGTAGACGGAAAGGAGTGAACAGCCAGTCCATGGGAATGTCCTGGATGAAGAACATATTAAGAAAAACAATTCTTTACTTTTAGTTGTTTTGTGCCGTCATGCCAACACCTTGTCACCACAAACATGTTTCCGGATGACAACAATGTAGTTGGCATGAACAAAAACCGTTTGAACCTACAGTCCAAAGACTGGCCAGATATTTTCTTTCAGTTCTGGTATTGGAACCAATCCGTTTTGCTTGGACCCGCCTCGCTAACCGCTAGGCTACCTGGCTGCCTACTGTACCTGGTGAACGGGGATGTCGTTTTCCTTGAAGGGAACCTTGATCTTGAGGACATCGGCGTAGGTGGCCAGAACCTCCCATGGAGCGTGGATCTTCACAAAGTATGTCTTCCTGTCATCTGACACCTGATTGGAGGAGAGAGATGGAGAAATGGAGAGATAGATAGAAGTGGAGATGGATGGACAGACAGGAAGATGGACAGACAAACAGACACAGCCTGTCAATTATTTAACCAATAGCCAAGTTTAGCTACTTAAGTTCACCTCCACCACCACAAACAAACCATTTTCCTGTACTGTGTTATAAAGTTGATAAACCAGAGTATTTCTATTGATCTATCGCCCCCCGGTGGTGAGAAAGAGTAATGGCATCCCCCTGTACAAAAACACTGCCAGGACAGTCTGTCCTTGTATACTAAATATCTCTCCCCCCAGTGGTGAGAAAGAGTAATGGCATCCCCCTGTACAAAAACACTGCCAGGACAGTCTGTCCTTGTATACTAAATATCTCTCCCCCCAGTGGTGAGAAAGAGTAATGGCATCCCCCTGTACAAAAACACTGCCAGGACAGTCTGTCCTTGTATACTAAATATCTCTCCCCCCAGTGGTGAGAAAGAGTAATGGCATCCCCCTGTACAAAAACACTGCCAGGACAGTCTGTCCTTGTATACTAAATATCTATCCCCCCAGTGGTGAGAAAGAGTAATGGCATCCCCCTGTACAAAAACACTGCCAGGACAGTCTGTCCCTGTATACTAAATATCTCTCCCCCCGGTGGTGAGAAAGAGTAATGGCATCCCCCTGTACAAAAACACTGCCAGGACAGTCTGTCCCTGTATACTAAATATCTCTTGTTTCAGACCTATATTCATTCACTAGCCTGGTCTCAGATCTGTTTATGATGCGTTGCTAACTCCTCTGGTCCGATGTTGTTAGCAACACAGACATATCTGGGACCAGGCTATTTATTCACCAGAACTTGGTTAGATGTAATCAGATAAACCTTCAGGGCAGGAATCTTACCGATTTATCCTCTGTCTCCAGCTCCAGCCCTGCTTTCTGTAGGTTAGCCTCATACTCCCTCCGCCTCTCCTGTTGACACAACATAGAAGGAAGAAAAGAGAAGAGGAGAGAGGAGCATAGAGGGGAAGAGAGGAGAGACGATAGGAGAGGAGAGAGGATATGAGAGGAGAGCGGATAGGAGAGATGATAGGATAGGAGAGGAGAGAGGATAGGATAGGAGAGGAGATATGATAGGATAGGAGAGAGGATATAAGAGGAGAGACGATAGGATAGGAGAGGAGAGACGATAGGAGAGGAGAGAGGATATGAGAGGATACCCCAACATGTCTCCCTGCTCCCCATCCCATTACCCCAACATGTCTCCCTGCTCCCCATCCCATTACCCCAACATGTCTCCCTACTCCCTATCCCATTACCCTAACATGTCCCCCTACTCCCCATCCCATTACCCCAACATGTCTCCCTGCTCCCCATCCCATTACCCCAACATGTCTCCCTACTCCCTATCCCATTACCCCAACATGTCTCCCTACTCCCCATCCCATTACCCCAACATGTCTCCCTGCTCCCCATCCCATTACCCCAACATGTCTCCCTGCTCCCCATCCCATTACCCCAACATGTCTCCCTACTCCCCATCCCATTACCCTAACATGTCTCCCTGCTCCCCATCCCATTACCCCAACATGTCTCCCTACTCCCCATCCCATTACCCTAACATGTCTCCCTGCTCCCCATCCCATTACCCCAACATGTCTCAAATCGAATCAATCACATTTTATTTGTCACATACACATGGTTAGCAGATGTTAATGCGAGTTTAGCGAAATGCTTGTGCTTCTAGTTCCGACAATGCAGTAATAACCAACAAGTAATCTAACTAACAATTCCAAAACTACTGTCTTATACACACAAGTGTAGGGGGATAAAGAATATGTACATAAAGATATATGAATGAGTGATGGTACAGAGCGGCATAGGCAAGATACAGTAGATGGTATCGAGTACAGTATATACATATGAGATGAGTATGTAAACAAAGTGGCATAGTTAAAGTGGCTAGTGATACATGTATTACATAAAGATGCAGTAGATGATATAGAGTACAGTATATACGTATGCATATGAGATGAATAATGTAGGGTATGTAAACATTATATTAGGTAGCATTGTTTAAAGTGGCTAGTGATATATTTTACATAATTTCCCATCAATTCCCATTATTAAAGTGGCTGGAGTTGAGTCAGTGTGTTGGCAGCAGCCACTCAATGTTAGTGGTGGCTGTTTAACAGTCTGATGGCCTTGAGATAGAAGCTGTTTTTCAGTCTCTCGGTCCCAGCTTTGATGCACCTGTACTGACCTCGCCTTCTGGATGATAGCGGGGTGAACAGGCAGTGGCTCGGGTGGTTGTTGTCCTTGATGATCTTTATGGCCTTCCTGTAACATCGGTTGGTGAAGGGGTCCTGGAGGGCAGGTAGTTTGCCCCCGGTGATGCGTTGTGCAGACCTCACTACCCTCTGGAGAGCCTTACGGTTGTGGGCTGAGCAGTTGCCGTACCAGAAGGTGACACAGCCCACCAGGATGCTCTCGATTGTGCATCTGTAGAAGTTTGTGAGTGCTTTTGGTGACAAGCCAAATTTCTTCAGCCTCCTGAGGTTGTTCATGAAGAACAAGGAACACACCAGGCAGGTCCGAGATACTGTTGTGAAGAAGTTTAAAGCCGGATTTGGATACAAAAAGATTTCCCAAGCTTTAAACATCCCAAGGAGCACTGTGCAAGCGATAATATTGAAATGGAAGGAGTATCAGACCACTGCAAATCTACCAAGACCTGGCCGTCCCTCTAAACTTTCAGCTCATACAAGGAGAAGACTGATCAGAGATGCAGCCAAGAGGCCCATGATCACTCTGGATTAACTGCAGAGATCTACAGCTGAGGTGGGAGACTCTGTCCATAGGACAACAATCAGTCATATATTGCACAAATCTGGCCTTTATGGAAGAGTGGCAAGAAGAAAGCCATTTCTTAAAGATATCCATAAAAAGTGTCGTTTAAAGTTTGCCACAAGCCACCTGGGAGACACACCAAACATGTGGAAGAAGGTGCTCTGGTCAGATGAAACCAAAATTGAACTTTTTGGCAACAATGCAAAACGTTATGTTTGGCGTAAAAGCAACACAGCTGAACACACCATCCCCACTGTCAAACATGGTGGTGGCAGCATCATGGTTTGGGCCTGCTTTTCTTCAGCAGGGACAGGGAAGATGGTTAAAATTGATGGGAAGATGGATGGAGCCAAATACAGGACCATTCTGGAAGAAAACCTGATGGAGTCTGCAAAAGACCTGAGACTGGGACGGAGATTTGTCTTCCAACAAGACAATGATCCAAAACATAAAGCAAAATCTACAATGGAATGGTTCAAAAATAAACATATCCAGGTGTTAGAATGGCCAAGTCAAAGTCCAGACCTGAATCCAATCGAGAATCTGTGGAAAGAACTGAAAACTGCTGTTCACAAATGCTCTCCATCCAACCTCACTGAGCTCGAGCAAGACATCCTGGTCCGTGACGGGGCTGGTTTTCTTTTTGTAATCCGTGATTGACTGTAGACCCTGCCACATACCTATTGCGTCTGAGCCGTTGAATTGAGATTCTACTTTGTCTCTATACTGACGCTTAGCTTGTTTGATTGTCTTACGGAGGGAATAGCTACACTGTTTGTATTCGGTCATGTTTCCGGTCACCTTGCCCTGATTAAAAGCAGTGGTTCGCGCTTTCAGTTTCACCCGAATGCTGCCATCAATCCACGGTTTCTGGTTTGGGAATGTTTTAATCGTTGCTATGGGAACGACATCTTCAACGCACGTTCTAATGAACTCGCACACCGAATCAGCGTATTCGTCAATGTTGTTGTCTGACGCAATACGAAACATATCCCAGTCCACGTGATGGAAGCAGTCTTGGAGTGTGGAATCAGATTGGTCGGACCAGCGTTGGAGCTTCTTGTTTTAGTTTCTGTCTGTAGACAGGGATCAACAAAATGGAGTCGTGGTCAGCTTTTCCGAAAGGAGGGCGGGGCAGGGCCTTATATGCGTCGCGGAAGTTAGAATAGCAATGATCCAAGGTTTTGCCAGGTCTGGTTGCGCAATCGATATGCTGATACAATTTAGGGAGTCTTGTTTTCAGATTAGCCTTGTTAAAATCACCAGATACAATGAATGCAGCCTCAGGATGTATGGATTCCAGTTTGCAAAGAGTCAAATAAAGTTTGTTCAGAGCCATCGATGTGTCTGCTTGGGGGGGAATATATACGGCTGTGATTGTAATCGAAGAGAATTCCCTTGGTAGATAATGCGGTCAACATTTGATTGTGAGGAATTCTAAATCAGGTGAACAGAAGGACTTGAGTTCCTGTATGTTGTTGTGGCCACACCACGTCCCGTTAACCATGAAGCATACGCCCCCGCCCCTCTTCTTACCAGAAAGATGTTTGTTTCTGTCGGCGCGATGCGTGGAGAAACCAGCTGGCTGCACCGACTCCGATAGCGTCTCTCCGGTGAGCCATGTTTCCGTGAAGCAAAGAACGTCAGTCTCTGATGTCCCTCTGGAATGCTACCCTTGCTCGGATTTCATCAACCTTGTTGTCAAGAGACTGGACATTGGCGAGAAGTATACTAGGGAGTTGTGCACGATGTGCCCGTCTCCGGAGTCTGACCAGAAGACCGCCTCGTTTCCCTCTTTTACGGAGTCGTTTTTTTGGGTCGTCGGCTGGGATCCATTCCGTTGTCCTGGTTGAAAGGCAGAACACAGAATCCGCTTCACGAAAGTCATATTCTTGGTTGTACTGATGGTGAGTTGACGCTGCTCTTATATTCAGTAGTTCTTCTCGACTGTATGTAATGAAACCTAAGATGACCTGGGGTACTAATGTAAGAAATAACACGTAAAAAAACAAAAAACTGCATAGTTTCCTAGGAACGCGAAGCGAGACGGCCATCTCTGTCGGCGCCGGAAATCACAACAACATTTGATACGTTTATAAAAGGCCTTTCCCCTCCCTGGTTGTGCCCCTACCGGAAGACCCACCCATTGGTTGCTCCCCTCACAGAAGACGCAGCCATTGGTTGCTCCCCTCCCAGAAGACCCTCTCTATAAACCGTCTGATCATGATGCTTACTAGTACCAGCTACACATTTTAGAAATATTTGCAAATGTATTAAAAATAAAAAACAAATACATTATATACATCATTATTCAGACCCTTCGCTATTTAGACTCGAAATCAATCCTGTTTCCATTGATCAACGTTGAGATGTTTCTACAACTTGATTGGAGTCCACCTGTGGTCAATTCAATTGATTGGACATGATTTGGAAAGGCACACACCTGTCTTTATAAGGTCCCACAGTTGACAGTGTATGTCAGAGCAAAAACCAAGCCATGAGGTCGAAGGAATTGTCCGTAGAGTTCCCGAGACAGGATTATGTCGAGGCACAGATCTGGGGAAGGGTACCAAAATATTTCTGCAGCATTGAAGGTCCTCAAGAACAAAGTGGCTTCCATAATTATTAAATGAAGAAGTTTGGAACCACCAAAACTTTTCCTAGAGCAGGCTGCCCGGCCAAACTGAGCAATCAGAGGATAAGGGCCTTGGTCAGGGAGGTAACCAAGAACCCGATGGTCACTCTGACAGAGCTCTTTGCAGCACTCCACCAATCAGGCCTTTATGATAGAGTGGCCAGACAGTAGCCCCTCCTCAGTAAAAGGCACATGACAGCCTGCTTTATTTGCTAATAAGGCACCCAAAGGACTCTCAGACCATGAGAAACAAGATTGAACCCTTTGGCCTGAATGCCAAACGTCACGTCTGGAGGAAACCTGACACCATCCCTACGGTGAAGCATGGTGGTGGCAGCATCATGCTGTGGGGATGTTTTTCAGCGGCAGGGACTGGGAGACTAGGGAAAGATGAACGAAGCAAAGTACAAAGAGATCCTTGATGAAAACCTGCTCCAGAGTGCTCAGGATCTCAGACTGGGGCGAAGATTCACCTTCCAACAGGACAACGACCCTAAGCACACAGCCAAGACAACACATGAGTGGCTTCGGGACAAGTCTCTGAATGTCCTTGAGTGGCTAAGCCAGAGCCCGGACTAGAACCCGGTCAAACATCGCTGGAGAGACCCTGAAAATAGCTGCGCAGCAACGCTCCCCATCCAACCTGACAGAGCTTGAGAGAATCTGCAGAGAAGAATGGGAGAAACTCCACAAATACAGGTGTGCCAAGCTTGTAGCGTCATACCCAAGAAGACTCGAAGGCTGTAATCGCTGCCAAAGGTGCTTCAACAAAGCACTGAGTAAAGTGGCTCAATACTAAATGTGATATTTCTGTTTGTTTTTTTTATACATTTGCTAAAATTTAAAAAAACGTTTTTTGCTTTTTCATTATGCGGCATTGTGTGTAGATTGATGAGGGAAAAAATACTATTTGATCAATTTTATAATAAGGATGTAATATAACAAATATAACAAAATCAAGGGGTCTGAATACTTGCCGAATGCCCTGTATATCATTATACACCACTTTATCATGTGGACTCTGTGTACAGGAAGCTTCACCTCAAAATGGCTACTTCTCCCACACAGCATGCAACTAGTACTCAAATATACTTAAATATCAAAGTTACCAAGGAAACTAAGGGTCAATTCAAGGCTAACTCAAAGCAGGAGGCCGATGATAAGGACAGTCCATTCCATGGGGCTCAGTCACTGGTTAGGAATGAGGAACTATAGGTACTGTAGCTTAGCTTAGCTTAAATGTTTCATCTTGTTTCAAGGTATTTGTGTCATGTAGCTTATTTCTGAAATATGAACACTATCAACAGTCAGTGCTTGCTATTATGAACAGCGTGGCAAGAGACGTACCTAGCTGGTGCTGACAAGTGAGGTGAGTCAAGTGAAGTGAGTCAAGTAAAGTGAGTCAAGTGAAGTGTGTCAAGTGAAGTGAGTCAAGTGAGTCAAGTAAAGTGAGTCAAGTAAAGTGAAGTGAGCCAAGTGAGTCAAGTGAAGTGAGTCAAGTAAAAATGAGTCAAGTGAAGGAAGAGTGCTATGTATTACAGCATCCTGAATTATGTTCATACATCTTATTCACCCTGTACTTTTACTACAGAGCCATGTAGCCGGATTAAACCAGAACGAACTCTGAACTAACTCACAACGGAATGGAGCATTCAGTCAGGTTTTACCCAGGCGGTGTCCTGTGCCCAGAAACCAGTATTAAGTATCACTGAGAATTCCCATGAAACCCCTGCGATGACAATGCACTTGACAACTATTTGCAGTAGAAGGAAGTGTAGTTGATAGTGAGGTGTGTTTCTGTAGGTTGAATTTTACCTGTTTCCTCTCTCCGTCTCGGTCATCCACATAGGACAGGACGAAGTCAATCCTCCTCTTTCCATCCCGGAAGAACACAGAGTCTTTACTCTGCTGATGCTTGTCAACCTGGGAGGAGACAGACAACACGCACACACAGACAAACAGTCAACACACCGTCAACACACAGTCAACCACAGTCAACACACACCAATACACAGTCAACCACAGTCAACACACACCAATACACAGTCAACACACAAACACAGTCAGCTGACATTCCCAGATATAGGGCCCGTTTCCCAGACATAGATTAAGCCTAGAACTGGAATAAATAGCTATGTAAATGGAGTCTCTGTCTGGGAAATTTGGTCCATGAAGTACACCACCACACAGGAAAGCCTTGGATGCCTTGAAATGCAAACAGCCTTCAGTTCACTCCAACTTCAAGGTTTGAGTATCTCTCTACACAGGCGTTTCAAGGTAGAACCACAGCTGAACACATTCTTGGAAAAAGCCAGACCTCTGAACCGAGCTATCCCCAGCACAGCAACACCACTGCAAATCAATACTGTCACTGTAACAAGATACATGGAACCAAGATGAAGAATCACACACAGCATCACAGTATTACCTCCCCTGCAGAGCCGGAGCCGGATGATGAGGACATGCAAGTAGCAGGAGCAACGCAATTCAACCACGGCTGAAATGTTCTATGTTCCATTAAGCATAGTTACATTGAGCTTATCAGGAGGTCTGAATCTCGTTTTATCCACATTAGAACTGACCATGGTTTGGTCATTATCTTAATACACTGAGTCATGGTCTGGTCATTATCTTAAAACATTGATTTTGGTCTGGTCATTATCTTAATACACTGAGTCATGGTCTGGTCATTATCTTAATACACTGAGTCATGGTCTGGTCATTATCTTAATACACTGAGTCATGGTCTGGTCATTATCTTAATACACTGAGTCATGGTCTGGTCATTATCTTAATACACTGAGTCATGGTCTGGTCATTATCTTAATAAACTGAGTCATGGTCTGGTCATTATCTTAAAACATTGATTTTGGTCTGGTCATTATCTTAATACACTGAGTCATGGTCTGGTCATTATCTTAATACACTGAGTCATGGTCTGGTCATTATCTTAAAACATTGATTTTGGTCTGGTCATTATCTTAAAACATTGATTTTGGTCTGGTCATTATCTTAATACACTGAGTCATGGTCTGGTCATTATCTTAATACACTGAGTCATGGTTTGGTCATTATTTTAATACACTGTGTCATGGCCTGGGTCTTCAGTAATCTCGGTTAACCCAGAAATAAAATCGTACAGAATTTGTTTACGTAGTATGTCCACGAGAGGTTAGGTCTTGAAAGGTTGGGTCTTAGTCTGGATCTCAAAGACTTCTGTCATGATTATAGGTTGGGCCTGTGTCTCAAGGACATCGGTCTTGACTCTATCTCTGGTTAGTTTACAGTAGTAGTAGTAAGATTACAGTAGCCTCTGTCCAAGACGGCACACAGAGCATTCCCACTGGGCACACCATGTCATTTCAACGTGGATAATATTTGGTTGAGATTACAAACTCTATGCACCCACTCATAAAGAGAGCCAAAGGTTAGTTGAATTTCCTATGTTTTGTCACTATGCTTTCAACCATCTTAAAAACAACAAAGTTCCAATGGAGAAAATAGCATCTGATTGTTGGTTTTAGTTCACCGAAATGTCGATAACTGCTAGGGGTGTGCCGAGTAGTCGGACAAAATGAGTATCGCAACGGATATGGGATTTTTTTGGGGATACGGTTAAGATCCGAGTATATTTTGTAATTATCTGTGATCGTAAAAATACATTTAAAATAAGTTATTTTCGGGTGCCAGCAAGCATCTTTCTCACGTCAGTCAGTCCCAGAGTTTCTAACGTGTACTATACTGTCTTTGAGTCAGTCATGTGCGAGGTTCTACGTGCTCTAGATAACTTAACTGGCTAGTTTGCCTGTCTGTAAAGAGATGGGCGGGTTGTCCGTTGATCCTGTCGCTCTGATTGGATAGAGTGAAGCTGTATTTCTCTGTCCACTCGCTTCATCATTTCGATCACTTTTCCTCGCGTGTTTTCAGTCTGATCATTTAGATTGTTGCTGCCTGCTAGTATGATAAACCACAAGGTGAGGATGTTTGTTATCAAGCGATCAATGTGCATAATATCTAACAAGTGGGGCAAAGGGTAGGGAAAACATATGAAACCTCTGACTGAGTGACAGCAAACTTCGCTGCCCGCTGCAAATTGAGGACACACAGACACAACACTCCGCACACGGCTCCTAATCTGCAGCTTTTTTTTTTTTGCAGTGAGAACGTGAAACTGTCAATTTCTGGAAACGATTCTGAATACCAGTATGGCCATGTCGGCACACCCCGAATCATTGCGCTTTCAACCATTTAAAAGCACAGCAAAGTTTGGGGAATACAATGAAAAATCGTGTTTATTTATATAAAAAAAATTACCAACTGGGAACACACTGGTTGAAGGCATTTATAGTGACAGTAACCTCAAAATGTCATTTTATAGTCCCAAAAAACTCATTTTATAGTCCCAAACTCTCCTTATGTGTTGGTCTGGGTCTCAAGGACTTCTGTCTTGATTAGAGGCCATGGGTAACTGGAGAGAGATCTCAATTAAATGTCAACAAGACAAGACTGACTACTGAACAGTAAAATAAAACAACAAAGTGAAGTTCCATGACTGGCTGGCATGGCAGACCAATAGCAACAGTCTAGTTAGCATATCACTCAGAATGAAGTGAGGTACAGGGCATGGTAGACCAATAGCAACAGTCTAGTTAGCATATCACTCAGAATGAAGCGAGGTACTGGGCATGGTAGACCAATAGCAACAGTCTAGTTAGCATATCACTCAGAATGAAGCGAGGTACTGGGCATGGTAGGCCAATAGCAACAGTCTAGTTAGCATATCACTCAGAATGAAGCGAGGTACTGGGCATGGTAGGCCAATAGCAACAGTCTAGTTAGCATATCACTCAGAATGAAGCGAGGTACTGGGCATGGTAGGCCAATAGCAACAGTCTAGTTAGCATATCACTCAGAATGAAGCGAGGTACTGAGCATGGTAGACCAATAGCAACAGTCTAGTTAGCATATCACTCAGAATGAAGCGAGGTACTGGGCATGGTAGACCAATAGCAACAGTCTAGTTAGCATATCACTCAGAATGAAGCGAGGTACTGGGCATGGTAGGCCAATAGCAACAGTCTAGTTAGCATATCACTCAGAATGAAGCGAGGTACTGGGCATGGTAGACCAATAGCAACAGTCTAGTTAGCATATCACTCAGAATGAAGCGAGGTACTGGGCATGGTAGACCAATAGCAACAGTCTAGTTAGCATATCACTCAGAATGAAGCGAGGTACTGGGCATGGTAGACCAATAGCAATAGTCTAGTTAGCATATCACTCAGAATGAAGCGAGGTACTGGGCATGGTAGACCGATAGCAACAGTCTAGTTAGCATATCACTCAGAATGAAGCGAGGTACTGGGCATGGTAGACCGATAGCAACAGTCTAGTTAGCATATCACTCAGAATGAAGCGAGGTACTGGGCATGGTAGGCCAATAGCAACAGTTTAGTTAGCATATCACTCAGAATGAAGCGAGGTACTGGGCATGGTAGACCAATAGCAACAGTTTAGTTAGCATATCACTCAGAATGAAGCGAGGTACTGGGCATGGTAGGCCAATAGCAACAGTTTAGTTAGCATATCACTCAGAATGAAGCGAGGTACTGGGCATGGTAGACCAATAGCAACAGTTTAGTTAGCATATCACTCAGAATGAAGCGAGGTACTGGGCATGGTAGGCCAATAGCAACAGTCTAGTTAGCATATCACTCAGAATGAAGCGAGGTACTGGGCATGGTAGACCAATAGCAACAGTCTAGTTAGCATATCACTCAGAATGAAGCGAGGTACTGGGCATGGTAGGCCAATAGCAACAGTCTAGTTAGCATATCACTCAGAATGAAGCGAGGTACTGGGCATGGTAGGCCAATAGCAACAGTCTAGTTAGCATATCACTCAGAATGAAGTGAGGTACTGGGCATGGTAGGCCAATAGCAACAGTCTAGTTAGCATATCACTCAGAATGAAGCGAGGTACTGGGCATGGTAGGCCAATAGCAACAGTCTAGTTAGCATATCACTCAGAATGAAGTGAGGTACTGGGCATGGTAGGCCAATAGCAACAGTCTAGTTAGCATATCACTCAGAATGAAGCGAGGTACTGGGCATGGTAGACCAATAGCAATAGTCTAGTTAGCATATCACTCAGAATGAAGCGAGGTACTGGGCATGGTAGACCAATAGCAACAGTCTAGTTAGCATATCACTCAGAATGAAGCGAGGTACTGGGCATGGTAGACCTATCTATATATTGGAACGTGCTGTAACTTTTTGTAAATCTAGCCTTGTCTCAGAACTGTTTGTGCTGTCTATCTGGCAAGACAGCACATACAGTTCTGGGACAAGGCTAGAATTACAAAAAGTTACTGCACGTTCCAATATATAAATCAGAGATCAGGCTGGCCTTGTCAAGCAGACCACCATAGTCCCTGTGCCCAAGAACATCAAGGTCACCTAAATGACTATCACCCAGTAGCACTCACATCTGTAGCCATGAATGGTTTAAAAGGCTGGTCATGGCATCACATCAACACCATCATCCCAGACACCCTTGACCCACTCCAAATCGCATACCGCACCAACAGATCCACAGGTGATGCAATCTCCATTGCACTCCACACTGCTCCTTCCCACTTGGACAAAAGGAACACCTAAGTGAGAATGTTGTACATTGACTTCAACACCATAGTTCCCTCCAAGCTCATCTCTAAGCTAAGGACCCTGGGACTGAACAACTCCTTCTGCAACTGGATCCTGGACTTCCTGACAGGACGCCCCAGGTGATGAGGGTAGGCATCAACACATCCTCCGTGCTGACCCTCAACACGGGGGCCCCCTCAAGGGTGCATGCTCAGTCCCCTCCTGTACTCCCTGTTCACCCATGACTGTTTGGCCACGCATGACTCCAACACCCTCAATAAGTTTGCCAACAACACGACGGTGGTAGGCCTGATCACCGACGACAATGAGACAGCTTATAGGGAGGAGGTCAGAGACCTGGCAGTGCTGTGCCCGGACAACAACCTTTCCCTCACCGTCAGCAAGACAAAGGAGCTGATTGTGGACTACCGGAAACAAAGGGCCTAGCACGCCCCGTTCACATTGTAGTAGTGGAGTGGGTTGAGAGCTTCAAGTTGCTCGGTGTCCAGATCACTAAGGAACTGTCATGGTCCAAATACATCAAGATAGTCGTGAAGAGGGCACGACAACACATTTTCCCCCTCAGGAGACTGAAAAGATTTGGCACGGGTCCTCAGATCTTCCTTAAAGTCCTTCCGCTGCACCATTGAGAGCATCTTGACTGGCTGCATCACCGCTTGGTATGGCGACTGCTCGGCATCCAACCACAAGGCGCTACAGAGGGTGGTGCGTACATCATTGGGGCCCGAGTTCCCTACGACCCAGGACCTCTATACCAGGCGGTGTCAGAGGAAGGCCATGAAAATAGTCAAAGATGTCAGCCACCCTAGTCATAGACTGTTCTCTCTGCTACCGCACGGCAAGCATAGCAATGTACCACGTCTGGAATCAACAGGACCCTGAACAGCTTCTACCCCCAAGCCATAAGACTGCTAAATAAAATCTAAAAAATCTAAGTTTATTTGTCACGTGCGCCGAATAGAACAGGTAATACCTTACAGTGAAATGCTTACTTACAGGCTCTAACCAACAGTGCAAAAAAGGTATTAGGTGAACAATAGGTAAGTAAAGAAATAAAACAACAGTAGAAAGACAGTGAAAAATAACAGTAGTGAGGCTATATACAGTAGAGAGGCTCTATACAGTAGAGATGTTATATACAGTAGAGAGGCTATATACAGTAGAGAGGCTATATACAGTAGAGAGGCTATATACAGTAGTGAGGCTATATACAGTAGAGAGGCTATATACAGTAGAGATGTTATATACAGTAGAGAGGCTATATACAGTAGAGAGGTTATATACAATTGAGGGGCTATATACAGTAGAGAGGCTATAAACAGTAGAGAGGCTATATACAGTAGAGAGGCTATATACAGTAGAGAGGCTATATACAGTAGAGAGGCTATATACAGTAGTGAGGATATATACAGTAGAGAGGTTATATACAGTAGTGAGGCTATATACAGTAGTGAGGATATATACAGTAGAGAGGTTATTTACAGTAGTGAGGCTATATACAGTAGAGAGGCTATATACAGTAGAGAGGCTATATACAGTAGAGAGGTTATATACAGTAGAGAGACTATATACAGTAGAGAGGCTATATACAGTAGAGAGGTTATATACAATTGAGGGGCTATATACAGTAGAGAGGCTATAAACAGTAGAGAGGCTATATACAGTAGAGAGGCTATATACAGTAGAGAGGCTATATACAGTAGTGAGGATATATACAGTAGAGAGGTTATATACAGTAGTGAGGCTATATACAGTAGAGAGGTTATATACAGTAGAGAGGCTATATACAGTAGAGAGGCTATATACAGTAGAGAGGCTATATACAGTAGAGAGGTTATATACAGTAGAGAGACTATATACAGTAGAGAGGCTATATACAGTAGAGAGGCTATAAACAGTAGTGAGGCTATAAACAGTAGAGAGGCTATATACAGTAGAGAGGCTATATACAGTAGAGAGGCTATAAACAGTAGTGAGGCTATATACAGTAGCGAGGCTATATACAGTAGAGAGGCTATAAACAGTAGAGAGGCTATAAAAGTAGCTACATACAGACACCGGTTAGTCTGGCTGATTGAGGTAGTATGTACATGTAGATATGATTAAAGTGAGAGTAGCAGTAGCGTAAAAGAGGGGTTGGCGGGTGGCAGGACACAATGCAGATAGCCCGGTTAGCCAATGTGCGGGTGCACTGGTTGATTGAGGTAGTATGTACATAAATGTATAGTTAGTGACTGTGCATATATGATAAACAGAGAGTAGCAGCAGCGTAAAAGAGGGGTTGGAGGGGGGAGGCACATAATGCAAATAGTCCGGGTAGCCATTTGTTTACCTGTTCAGGAGTCTTATGGCTTGGGGGTAAAAACTGTTGAGAAGCCTTTTGTAATAGACTTGGCACTCCGGTACCGCTTGCCATGCGGTAGTAGAGAGAACAGTCTCTGACTGGGGTGGCTGGGGTCTTGTGTAGAGGTCCTGGATGGCAGGCAGCATAGCCCCAGTGATGTACGGGGCCATACGCACTACCTTCTGTAGTGCCTTGCAATTGGCCGAGCAATTGTCGTACCAGTGATGCAACCAGTACTATCGATGTTGCAGCTGTAGAACCTTTTGAGGATCTGAGGACCCATGCCAAATCTTTTTAGTTTCCTGAGGGGAAATAGGCTTTGTTGTGCCCTCTTCACGACGGTCTTGGTGTGTTTGGACCATTCTAGTTTGTTGGTGATGTGGACACCGAGGAACTTGAAGCTCTCAACCTGCTCCACTACAGCCCCGTCGATGAGAATGGGTGCGTGCTCGGTCCTCCTTTTCCTGTAGTCCACAATCATCTCGTTAGTCTTGGTTACGCTGGGGGATAGGTTGTTATTCTGGCACCACCCGGCCAGGTCTCTGACCTCCTCCCTATAGGCTGTCTCGTCGTTGTCGGTGATCAGGCCTAACACTGTTTTTTTTTTTAAATTTTATAATATGTTTATTATTTTCCAATAAAAAATAAAATAAAAAAGACAGCAATACAAACAATGACATTCATTGTACTGTTGAATGGGGTGGCCAATTTAGAGGACAAAACTAAACTTAACTCACACATACACAAAAGAAAACAAAATCCTATTAGGTGGTACATGTATAAGAAGACAGCATATAGTCATTACAAGCAGTGTAGTTAAGCCAAAAATAAATATTGAGTGGAGTACAGCACAGAGTACCACTGTTGGGTCATCTGCAAACTTAATGATGGTGTTGGAGTCGTGCCTGGCCATGCAGTCATGGGTGAACAGGAAGTACAGGAGGGGACTGAGTATGCACCCCTGAGGGGCTCCATTGCGGAAGATCAGCGTGGCAGAAGTCCAGGATCCAGTTGCAGTGGGAGGTGTTTAGTCCCAGAGTCCTTAGCTTAGTAATGAGCTTTGAGGGTACTATGGTGTTGAACGCTGAGCTGTAGTCAATGAATAGCATTCTCACGTAGGTGTTTCTTGTGTCCAGGTGGGAAAGGGCTGTGTGGAGTGTGATTGATATTGCATCATCTGTGGATCTGTTGTGGCGGTATGCAATTTGGAGTGGGTCTAGGGTTTCTGGGTTAATGGTGTTGATGTGAGCCATGACCAGTCTTTCAAAGCACTTCATGGCTACAGACGTGAGTGCTACGGGTCGGTAGTCAGTTAGGCAGGTTGTCTTTGTGTTCTTGGGCACAGGGACTATGATGGTCTGCTTTAAACATGTTGGTATTACAGACTCAATCAGGGACATGTTGAAAATGTCAGTGAAGACACCTGCCGGTTGGTCAGCACATACCCGGAGCACACGTCCTGGTAATCCGTCTGGCCCGCAGCCTTGTGAATGTTGAACTGTTTAAAGGTCTTACTCATGTCGTCTACGGAGAGCGTGATCACACAGTCGCCCGGAACAGCTGATGCTCTCATGCATGTCTCAGTGTTGCTTGCCTCGAAGCGAGCATAGAAGTGATTTAGCTCATCTGGTAGGCCCGTGTCACTGGGCAGCTTGCGGCTGTGCTTCCCTTTGTAGTCTGTAATAGTTTGCAAGCCCTGCCACATAAGACGAGCGTATTGACGCGTTGCCAGTTTGATGGTTCGTCGGAGGGCATAGCAGGATTTCTTATAAGCTTCCGGGTTAGAGTCCCGCACCTTGAAAGCGGCAGCTCTACCCTTTAGCTCAGTGCGAATGTTGCCTGTAATCCATGGCTTCTGGTTGGGGTATGTACGTACAGTCACTGTGGTTACGACGTCCTCGATGCACTTATTGATGAAGTGAATGGCTGATGTGGTGGACTCCTCAATGCCATCGGAGGAATCCCGGAACATATCTGTTCCAGTCTGTGCTAGCAAAACAGTCCTGTAGTATAGCATCTGCTTCACCTGACCACTTGTTTATTGACAGAGTGCTTGTATTCACTGGTGCTTCCTGCTTTAATTTTTGCTTGTAAGCAGGAATCAGGAGGATAGAATTGTGGTCGGATTTACCAAATGGAGGGCGAGGGAGAGCTTTGTATGCGTCTCTGTGTGTGGAGTACAGGTGATCTATAATAGTTTTTCCTCTGGTTGCACATTTAACATGTTGATAGAAATTAGGTAGAACTGATTTAAGTTTCCCTGCATTAAAGTCTCCGGCCACTAGGAGTGCCGCCTCTGGGTGAGCGGTTTCCTGTTTGCCTGTCTAGTTGTTATGTTGTAATCATGTTATGTTGTAGCTGCGTCTCTTCCTCTTGCCAATAAGTGGGATGTTGGCCTTGTTATTTTTGACTCATCACATACGCTGCTATTACTGTTTTTTGTCTATCTTGTTGCCTAGTTACTATTTCCCTACCTATTGTGAGCTCCAAAAGTATTGGGAAGGTGACACATTTTTTGTTGTTTTGGCTCTGTACTCCAGCACTTTGGACTTGAAATGATACTATGAGGTTAAAGTGCAGACTGTCAGCTTTAATTTGAGGGTATTTACCCTTTTTACACTAACCTTTCTTTGACTCATGTTTATTTATTTATTTTATTTCACCTTTATTTAACCAGGTAGGCTAGTTGAGAACACCTTTATTTAACCAGGTAGGCTAGTGGAGAACACCTTTATTTAACCAGGTAGGTTAGTTGAGAACACCTTTATTTAACCAGGTAGGCAAGTTGAGAACACCTTTATTTAACCAGGTAGGCTAGTTGAGAACACCTTTATTTAACCAGGTAGGCTAGTTGAGAACACCTTTATTTAACCAGGTGGGCTAGTTGAGAACACCTTTATTTAACCAGGTAGGCTAGTTGAGAACACCTTTATTTAACCAGGTAGGCTAGTTGAGAACACCTTTATTTAACCAGGTAGGCCAGTTGAGAACACCTTTATTTAACCAGGTAGACTAGTTGAGAACACCTTTATTTAACCAGGTAGGCTAGTTGAGAACACCTTTATTTAACCAGGTAGGCCAGTTGAGAACACCTTTATTTAACCGGGTAGGCCAGTTGAGAACACCTTTATTTAACCAGGTAGGCTAGTTGAGAACACCTTTATTTAACCAGGTAGGCCGGTTGAGAACAAGTTCTCATTTACAACCCGCGACCTGGCCAAGATAAAGCAAAGCTGTGCGACAAAAACAACAACAACAGAGTTACACATAAACAAACGTACAGTCAATAACACAAAAGAAAAGAAACATAGAAATGCACATAGAATGTACAGTGTACATGTAGAAGAGTAGGGAAGTAAAGGCAATAAATAGGCCATAGATGCGAAAATAATTACAATTTAGCCATTAACACTGGAGTGATGGATGTGCAGATGATGATGTGCAAGTAGAGATACTGGGGTGCAAAAGAGCAAGAGGATAAATAACAATATGGGGATGAGGTAGTTGGGTGGGCTATTTACAGATGGGCTGTGTACAGGTACAGTGATCGGTAAGCTGCTCTGACTCATCGCATACGCTGCTGCTACTGTTTACCTTCTTTGTTCCTAGTTACATATCTCACGGTTAGTCCACACCCGTTGTTTACCAAGCATGTTGATGAACAACATTTGATTTGATCTCTACAGATGTATTTTTGTTATTTAGAAACCGGAGCAGTTTTTTTTTTGGAACACTGTCATGGCACAAATGAACCACCTCAATGGGTTATGGTTATGGTTAGTGGCCGACCCAGTAAAGCCTGCAGCTCTTCCCATTCATTTTAAATGCATGATTGGGATTCTTACTTCACCCGTCCCCCCCAACCCCCATGTCCCTTGTAACGCACCAGGGCCTATGTACTTTCCACTGTCTGACACGCACGCACGCACGCACGCACACACACACACACACGCACGCACGCACGCACGCACGCACAGGAAGCCATGTTGAGAAAGAGACCTGTTCCCTGTTCATTGCTGCTACAGCTGTTCATATACCTATAAATAACTAACTGCACCCTGCATATTCTAGAACCGGCCTAGCTGACATTGCTACAGTAGCTGTCTGGCCCATAGCTGCTCTTAGAATTAACACAACATAAAACACTGGGCGTAGTCGTCCCCCCAACACACTAGGTCCAGTCCCACTCTCTGTACCCCCTTACCCCTAAAAAAAAAATAGACAGGACTCTAACTGCAGTAGTATTAGCACATCATAAAACTAGACAGGACTCTAACTGCAGTAGTATTAGCACATCATAAAACTAGACAGGACTCTAACTGCAGTAGTATTAGCACATCATAAAAATAGACAGGACTCTAACTGCAGTAGTATTAGCACATCATAAAACTAGACAGGACTCTAACTGCAGTAGTATTAGCACATCATAAAACTAGACAGGACTCTAACTGCAGTAGTATTAGCACATCATAAAACTAGACAGGACTCTAACTGCAGTAGTATTAGCACATCATAAAAATAGACAGGACTCTAACTGCAGTAGTATTAGCACATCATAAAACTAGACAGGACTCTAACTGCAGTAGTATTAGCACATCATAAAACTAGACAGGACTCTAGCTATAGTAGAATGATCACAACATAAAAAAAACTAGACAGGATTAGCTGCAGAGAGAATGCTCAACAAAAACTAGACAGGATTAGCAGCAGAGAGAATGCTCAACAAAAACTAGACAGGATTAGCAGCAGAGAGAATGCTCAACAAAAACTAGACAGGATTAGCTGCAGAGAGAATGCTCAACAAAAACTAGACAGGACTCTAGCTGTAGTAGAATGATCACAACAAAACAACTAGACAGGACTCTAGCTGCAGTAGAATGATCACAACAAAACAACTAGACAGGACTCTAGCTGTAGTAGAATGATCACAACAAAACAACTAGACAGGACTCTAGCTGTAGTAGAATGATCACAACAAAACAACTAGACAGGACTCTAGCTGTAGTAGAACAATCACAACATAAAAAAAACTAGACAGGATTAGCTGCCGAGCGAATGCTCACAACCAAAACTAGACAGGACTGTAGCTGCAGTAGAATGATCACAACATAACAACTAGACAGGATTAGCTGGAGTTGAATGATTACATAAAACACTAGACAGGATTAGCTACAGTAGAATTAGCACAACATAAAAACTAGACAGGATTAGCTGCAGTAGAATTAGCACAACATAAAAACTAGACAGGATTAGCTGCAGTAGAATTAGCACAACATAAAAACTAGACAGGATTAGCTGCAGTAGAATTAGCACAACATAAAAACTAGACAGGATTCGCTGCAGTAGAATGATTACAACATAAAAACTAGACAGGATTCACTGCAGTAGAATGATCACAACATAACAACTAGACAGGACTCTAGCTGCAGTAGAATGATCACAACATAAAAAACTAGACAGGACTCTAACTGCAGTAGAATGATCACAACAAAACAACTAGACAGGATTAGCTGGAGTTGAATGATTACAACAAAAACTAGACAGGACTCTAGCTGCAGTAGAATGATCACAACATAAACACTAGACAGGATTCGCTGCAGTAAAATGAGACAACATAAAACACTAGACAGGATTCACTGCAGTAGAATGATCACAACATAACAACTAGACAGGATTAGCTGTAGTAGAATGATTACAACATAAACAACTAGACAGGATTAGCTGCAGTAAAACAATCACAACAAGCACTATAGGCATAGCAGTCCCCACACCCTAGACCTCTCACAAACCTCTCACAAACACATTGTTCTGTCCTGTTTGACCAGTAGCTACGAAGGGGGAGGGCGTGCGAATAGAAGAGCACTTTACCTCCTCTTCCATGGCCCTCTCTCCGAATAGTATGTCTGCCAAGCATCAGCTGTGACTCCCGCTATGTCTGCAATGAGCTGAAAGGCAGCAGGGCCTTTTACACAGCCAGAGTGGTTGCTTCTTCCCCGTGTGCACGGACGGACGAGCCCCTAACTCACTTATTTCCTCTCTCTACTCCCTCTCTCCTTTACTCCCTCGTTCACAGGGGGGGAGAGGGGCTTCATCCAGTCCAGTTGCAGCCCAGGACAAGCCCACACTCGCTCAGACATCCAGAGGAAAGAGGGATGAGAGAGAGGAGGGGGAGAGAGAGAGCAGAGGCGAGAGAGAGCCAGTGAGAGGAGAGAGAGAGAGAAAGAGAGAGAGAGAGAGAGAGAGAGAGAGAGAGAGAGAGCCAGTGAGAGGAGAGAGAGAGAAAGAGAGAGAGAGAGCAGAGGAGGGAGAGAGAGGGGGAGAGCGAGAGAGACAGAGAGAGAGACAGAGAGCCAGTGAGAGGAGAGAGAGAGAGAGCAGAGGAGGGAGAGAGAGGGGGAAAGGGAGAGAGAGAGACAGAGGAGGCTCCTAGATGACGTCAGCATATCAGCAGCAGAGCCTCCTGTCTGCCAGTAACCCACTAATGTAATGGTTGAGTTCCTGCCAGACTACAATTGTAGACATTTGTCAGATTTTACATTGGCTGGATAGGTATTTAACATATCAGCTAACCACAACATACGGAAAGTTCAGAAAGTATTAAGACCCCTTCACCTTTTTCCACATTTTGTTACGTTACATCCTTTTTCTAAAATTGACTAAATACAAGTTTTTCCTCATCAGTACACACTCAATACTCCATAGTGAAAAAACTAAAATACCTTATTTACATAAGTATTCAGACCCTTTGCTATGAGACTCGATAATTGAGCTCAGGTGCATCCTGTTTCCATTAATTATCCTTGAGATGTTTTCTACAACTTGATTGGAGTCCAACTGTGGTAAATTCAATTGTTTGGACATGATTTGGAAAGGCACACACCTGTCTATATAAGGTCCCACAGTTGTCTATATAAGGTCCCACAGTTGTCTATATAAGGTCCCACAGTTGTCTATATAAGGTCCCACGGTTGACGGTGCATGTCAGAGCAATGTGCTGATGCCGGACTGCACAGTCGATGAAGTGGCATGCAATCATTGTCTGATACAGTGCAACACAAGTCGACCAATAACAGCTCTTTGTTTCAACACCAGGGGAGAACACCAGGAAGTGATGTCATAACAGGGGCAGAATGTAGCTAAGACGTCAGGGAGTATCTTAATGTAGAGAATGAAGAGAGTACAGAACTGTGAGAGTATAGAGGTATGACAAATGCATTGCGACTTCTCTGATTTCCTCAATGCATTTAAAAAAAGTATCTATACATGAAACATTAATTCACTACATTCCCCTGATGATAGAAAGCAGAGGATCCCAACAGGGCATCAAAACAGAAAGCCATTTTGTTTTCTTGGAGAAAAAAACTTGATTCACGTTGAGCACTGCAAAAATAACCTAGAGGTCCTAGAACTCACTGAAAACTCTGTCTGACAACATTCAGAGATACAGTGCCTTGCGAAAGTATTCGGCCCCCTTGAACTTTGCGACCTTTTGCCACATTTCAGGCTTCAAACATAAAGATATAAAACTGTATTTTTTTGTGAAGAATCAACAACAAGTGGGACACAATCATGAAGTGGAACGACATTTATTGGCTATTTCAAACTTTTTTAACAAATCAAAAATTGAAAAATTGGGCGTGCAAAATTATTCAGCCCCCTTAAGTTAATACTTTGTAGCGCCACCTTTTGCTGCCATTACAGCTGTAAGTCGCTTGGGGTATGTCTCTATCAGTTTTGCACATCGAGAGACTGAAATTTTTTCCCATTCCTCCTTGCAAAACAGCTCGAGCTCAGTGAGGTTGGATGGAGAGCATTTGTGAACAGCAGTTTTCAGTTCTTTCCACAGATTCTCGATTGGATTCAGGTCTGGACTTTGACTTGGCCATTCTAACACCTGGATATGTTTATTTTTGAACCATTCCATTGTAGATTTTGCTTTATGTTTTGGATCATTGTCTTGTTGGAAGACAAATCTCCGTCCCAGTCTCAGGTCTTTTGCAGACTCCATCAGGTTTTCTTCCAGAATGGTCCTGTATTTGGCTCCATCCATCTTCCCATCAATTTTAACCATCTTCCCTGTCCCTGCTGAAGAAAAGCAGGCCCAAACCATGATGCTGCCACCACCATGTTTGACAGTGGGGATGGTGTGTTTAGCTGTGTCGCTTTTACGCCAAACATAACGTTTTGCATTGTTGCCAAAAAGTTCAATTTTGGTTTCATCTGACCAGAGCACCTTCTTCCACATGTTTGGTGTGTCTCCCAGGTGGCTTGTGGCAAACTTTAAACAACACTTTTTATGGATATCTTTAAGAAATGGCTTTCTTCTTGCCACTCTTCCATAAAGGCCAGATTTGTGCAATATACGACTGATTGTTGTCCTATGGACATAGTCTCCCACCTCAGCTGCAGTTCATCCAGAGTGATCATGGGCCTCTTGGCTGCATCTCTGATCAGTCTTCTCCTTGTATGAGCTGAAAGTTTAGAGGGACGGCCAGGTCTGGGTAGATTTGCAGTGGTCTGATACTCCTTCCATTTCAATATTATCGCTTGCACAGTGCTCCTTGGGATGTTTAAAGCTTGGGAAATCGTTTTGTATCCAAATCCGGCTTTAAACTTCTTCACAACAGTATCTCGGACCTGCCTGGTGTGTTCCTTGTTCTTCATGATGCTCTCTGCGCTTTTAACGGACCTCTGAGACTATCACAGTGCAGGTGCATTTATACGGAGACTTGATTACACACAGGTGGATTGTATTTATCATCATTAGTCATTTAGGTCAACATTGGATCATTCAGAGATCCTCACTGAACTTCTGGAGAGAGTTTGCTGCTATGAAAGTAAAGGGGCTGAATCATTTTACACGCCCAATTTTTCAGTTTTTGATTTGTTAAAAAAGTTTGAAATATCCAATAAATGTCGTTCCACTTCATGATTGTGTCCCACTTGTTGTTGATTCTTCACAAAAAAATACAGTTTTATATCTTTATGTTTGAAGCCTGAATGTGGCAAAAGGTCGCAAAGTTCAAGGGGGCCGAATACTTTCGCAAGGCACTGTACATGTTGCTGACAAAGCAATTCAAGGAGCCTATATCCGACACTATAGTACACAATGAACACAAACACTATGGCTATTCATCGTTCAACCAAATCAATACAAACAAACCTTAAGCCCTGAAAACAACACCAGAGAACAAAGTACAGACAGCCGCAGCATGATAACATCAGACTGATGTTTCTGTAATTGACTGGGCCATGTGTCATGTAATCTACAGATGAACCCTGAGGAGTGTCAACACACCATACACTCGTGAAGAAACCAATATGTTCCCTATATTCACCTTTCCCTTGGCCCTAACCCTTCAATGTTTACAGATCTGTAAGGTGGAAATCAATATGGCACAGACAAAAAGGTTCTATCCAGAACATAAAAGGGCGTCTTCGGCTGTCCACATAGGAGAACCTTTTGAAGAACCCTTTTTGGTTCCAGGTAGAACCCTTTTTGGTTCCAGGTAGAACCCTTTTTGGTTCCAGGTAGAACCCTTTTTGGTTCCAGGTAGAACCCTTTTTGGTTCCAGGTAGAACCCTTTTTGGTTCCAGGTAGAACCCGTTCCAGAGTTTTCACACACATGGTACCCAAATAAGTTCTACCCGGAACGAAAAATACATTATACTGTCCTGTATATAGACTTCACCATGTTGTAAATATATTATACTGTATATAGACTTCACCATGTTGTAAATACATTATACTGTATATAGACTTTACCATGTTGTAAATATATTATACTGTATATAGACTTCACCATGTTGTAAATACATTATACTGTATATAGACTTCACCATGTTGTAAATATATTATACTGTATATAGACTTCACCATGTTGTAAATATATTATACTGTATATAGACTTTACCATGTTGTAAATATATTATACTGTATATAGACTTCACCATGTTGTAAATATATTATACTGTATATAGACTTCACCATGTTGTAAATATATTATACTGTATATAGACTTCACCATGTTGTAAATATATTATACTGTATATAGACTTCACCATGTTGTAAATATATTATACTGTATATAGACTTCACCATGTTGTAAATATATTATACTGTCCTGTATATAGACTTCACCATGTTGTAAATATATTATACTGTATATAGACTTCACCATGTTGTAAATATATTATACTGTATATAGACTTCACCATGTTGTAAATACATTATACTGTATATAGACTTCACCATGTTGTAAATATATTATACTGTATATAGACTTCACCATGTTGTAAATATATTATACTGTATATAGACTTTACCATGTTGTAAATATATTATACTGTATATAGACTTCACCATGTTGTAAATATATTATACTGTATATAGACTTCACCATGTTGTAAATATATTATACTGTATATAGACTTCACCATGTTGTAAATATATTATACTGTATATAGACTTCACCATGTTGTAAATATATTATACTGTATATAGACTTCACCATGTTGTAAATATATTATACTGTATATAGACTTCACCATGTTGTAAATATATTATACTGTATATAGACTTCACCATGTTGTAGATATATTATACTGTACTGTATATAGACTTCACCATGTTGTAAATATATTATACTGTATATAGACTTCACCATGTTGTAAATATATTATACTGTATATAGACTTCACCATGTTGTAAATATATTATACTGTACTGTATATAGACTTCACCATGTTGTAAATACATTATACTGTATATAGACTTCACCATGTTGTAAATATATTATACTGTACTGTATATAGACTTCACCATGTTGTAAATATATTATACTGTATATAGACTTCACCATGTTGTAAATATATTATACTGTATATAGACTTCACCATGTTGTAAATATATTATACTGTACTGTATATAGACTTCACCATGTTGTAAATACATTATACTGTACTGTATATAGACTTCACCATGTTGTAAATATATTATACTGTACTGTATATAGACTTCACCATGTTGTAAATATATTATACTGTCCTGTATATAGACTTCACCATGTTGTAAATATATTATACTGTATATAGACTTCACCATGTTGTAAATATATTATACTGTCCTGTATATAGACTTCACCATGTTGTAAATATATTATACTGTATATAGACTTCACCATGTTGTAAATATATTATACTGTCCTGTATATAGACTTCACCATGTTGTAAATATATTATACTGTATATAGACTTCACCATGTTGTAAATATATTATACTGTATATAGACTTCGCCATGTTGTAAATATATTATACTGTATATAGACTTCACCATGTTGTAAATATATTATACTGTATATAGACTTCACCATGTTGTAAATATGTTATACTGTATATAGACTTCACCATGTTGTAAATATATTATACTGTCCTGTATATAGACTTCACCATGTTGTAAATATATTATACTGTATATAGACTTCACCATGTTGTAAATATATTATACTGTATATAGACTTCACCATGTTGTAAATATATTATACTGTCCTGTATATACTGTTCACCATGTTGTAAATATATTATACTGTCCTGTATATAGACTTCACCATGTTGTAAATATATTATACTGTATATAGACTTCACCATGTTGTAAATATATTATACTGTATATAGACTTCACCATGTTGTAAATATATTATACTGTACTGTATATAGACTTCACCATGTTGTAAATATATTATAATGTATATAGACTTCACCATGTTGTAAATATATTATACTGTATATAGACTTCACCATGTTGTAAATATATTATACTGTATATAGACTTCACCATGTTGTAAATATATTATACTGTCCTGTATATACTGTTCACCATGTTGTAAATATATTATACTGTCCTGTATATAGACTTCACCATGTTGTAAATATATTATACTGTATATAGACTTCACCATGTTGTAAATATATTATACTGTATATAGACTTCACCATGTTGTAAATATATTATACTGTATATAGACTTCACCATGTTGTAAATATATTATACTGTATATAGACTTCACCATGTTGTAAATATGTTATACTGTATATAGACTTCACCATGTTGTAAATATATTATACTGTCCTGTATATAGACTTCACCATGTTGTAAATATATTATACTGTATATAGACTT
This sequence comes from Oncorhynchus clarkii lewisi, assembly GCF_045791955.1. NCBI lineage: Eukaryota > Metazoa > Chordata > Actinopteri > Salmoniformes > Salmonidae > Oncorhynchus > Oncorhynchus clarkii. The sequence goes on from NC_092148.1 coordinate 94,424,080, forward strand.
CACCATGTTGTAAATATATTATACTGTATATAGACTTCACCATGTTGTAAATATATTATACTGTATATAGATTTCACCATGTTGTAAATATATTATACTGTATATAGACTTCACCATGTTGTAGATATATTATACTGTACTGTATATAGACTTCACCATGTTGTAAATATATTATTCTGTATATAGACTTCACCATGTTGTAAATATATTATACTGTATATAGACTTAACCATGTTGTAAATATATTATACTGTACTGTATATAGACTTCACCATGTTGTAAATATATTATACTGTATATAGACTTCACCATGTTGTAAATATATTATACTGTACTGTATATAGACTTCACCATGTTGTAAATATATTATACTGTATATAGACTTCACCATGTTGTAAATATATTATACTGTATTGTATATAGACTTCACCATGTTGTAAATATATTATACTGTATATAGACTTCACCATGTTGTAAATATATTATACTGTATATAGACTTCACCATGTTGTAAATATATTATACTGTCCTGTATATACTGTTCACCATGTTGTAAATATATTATACTGTCCTGTATATAGACTTCACCATGTTGTAAATATATTATACTGTATATAGACTTCACCATGTTGTAAATATATTATACTGTATATAGACTTCACCATGTTGTAAATATATTATACTGTATATAGACTTCACCATGTTGTAAATATATTATACTGTATATAGACTTCACCATGTTGTAAATATGTTATACTGTATATAGACTTCACCATGTTGTAAATATATTATACTGTATATAGATTTCACCATGTTGTAAATATATTATACTGTATATAGACTTCACCATGTTGTAGATATATTATACTGTACTGTATATAGACTTCACCATGTTGTAAATATATTATACTGTATATAGACTTCACCATGTTGTAAATATATTATACTGTATATAGACTTCACCATGTTGTAAATATATTATACTGTACTGTATATAGACTTCACCATGTTGTAAATACATTATACTGTATATAGACTTCACCATGTTGTAAATATATTATACTGTACTGTATATAGACTTCACCATGTTGTAAATATATTATACTGTATATAGACTTCACCATGTTGTAAATATATTATACTGTATATAGACTTCACCATGTTGTAAATATATTATACTGTCCTGTATATAGACTTCACCATGTTGTAAATATATTATACTGTATATAGACTTCACCATGTTGTAAATATATTATACTGTATATAGACTTCACCATGTTGTAAATATATTATACCGTCCTGTATATAGACTTCACCATGTTGTAAATATATTATACTGTATATAGACTTCACCATGTTGTAAATATATTATACTGTATATAGACTTCACCATGTTGTACATATATTATACTGTATATAGACTTCACCATGTTGTAAATATGTTATACTGTATATAGACTTCACCATGTTGTAAATATATTATACTGTCCTGTATATAGACTTCACCATGTTGTAAATATATTATACTGTATATAGACTTCACCATGTTGTAAATATATTATACTGTATATAGACTTCACCATGTTGTAAATATATTATACTGTATATAGATTTCACCATGTTGTAAATATATTATACTGTATATAGACTTTACCATGTTGTACATATATCCTATTTAATTCAGATGTCGACCATGGGTGTATGCCAACACGCCCTGACTGTGGAGGGGACAGAACATACATAGGGATTCCATATGTGTAATCTATAATTACTGGAAATGAGAGAGAGAGAGCTGTTGTAACTAACGACGTCTCGGTCTCAAAGACAGCAGCCTCCCAGCTTCCTCCCTGCCGTGGATAACATGGTGCCATGGATAACATAGGCTGGGCCTCCCCGTCATGGGTCTCTGGGCTGTTCTAGTGGGTAGCTCAGATAAATGCTTAGAGGAGCTAATTCGGGCACTAAGGAAGGTTAAACAGGGTTAGTGAGGAATTACGGTAAAAGGCAGTTCTCTTTTCTTTTTTTTCAAAGTAGTAAGGATATGTACATTTCCCTCTGATGAGATGATGAGCGGTAGGCCTAATGTTACCTCCCTGTAAAGATGGGTGAAACCACTGGATCGCACACACTCTTAGAAAAAAGGGTTCCAAGAGGGTTGTTAGGTTGTCCCCAATTTGGTTCCAAGTAGAACCCTTTTGTAGTTCTCGGTAGAACTAAACTATTTTGTGCTCCATGTAGAACCATCTGTGAAAAGGGTTCTACATGGAACCCAAAATGATTCTACCTAGAACCCAACAGGTTTTTACTTGGAACCCAAACGGTTCTACCTGGAACTGAAAAGGGTTCTTCAAATGCATCTCCTATGGGGACAGCCAAAGAACCCTTTTCGGTACTAAATAGCTCCTTTTTTTCCTAAAAGTGTAGAAGCTATTAGATAACCATCCTGCTCATTGGAAGACTGTACAAAACCTACTCTGAAGTGATAGGTTTCTTAACTAGAAAAAAATCTCGCTCTGAAATATCAAATCTAAATTTATTTACAACTTTATACAACCCTTTCTACAGTATTTTAAGAATGTATCACATAAAGCAAGATTGTCACGCCCTGATTTTATTCAACTGTCTTTGTGATTGTCTCCACCCCCCTCCAGGTGTCTCCCGTTTTCCCCATTAGTCCCTGGGTACTTATTCCTGTGTTCCCTGTTCATCTGTTGCCAGTTCGTCTCCTCAAGTCAACCAGCGTGTTTTTGCCGTGCTCCTGCTTTTCCCCTTATCTCTGTTTGCTAGTCTTCCCGGTTTTGACCCCAGCCTGCCTTGACTCTGGACCCGCCTGCCTGACCTGACCACGATCCTGTCTGCCACTCTGTATCTCCTGGACTCTGACCTTGTTATGATCTTTTGCCTGTCCCTTGGATTATAATAAATATCAGAGACTCGAACCATCGGCCTCTCGTGTCTACATCTGGGTCTCGCCCTGTGCCCTTAGAGCAGATAACATTAAAAGCCCAGTGCAGTCAGAAACGTGATTTGCCTGTTTTGTGTATATATATGTCCACACTATGAGGTTGGAATAATACAGAAATTGTGAAGATGATGATGATGATGATGATGATGATGATGATGATGTCATTTTAGTGTATAAGAGCTGTTTGAAAAGACAGCCTGAAATGTCAGCCTGTTTTGGTGGGATGGAGCTTTGGGCTGCCTGGTGACATCACCAGGTGGTAAATTAGTTAACAGACCAATAAGAAAGAGCGTTCCAAACCTCTCTGCCAATAACAGCTAGTTTCAAGTTTTTCCCTCCCCACCCAAATCCTTCCCTTCCCAGACAGTCCCAGCAAAATTCTTGCTTGAGAAATTTCTCTATGCTAAGAAGCTATTTTTGATCATTGCAAACAATCACAGTAAGGTACTTAATTGTTACCGAGACATGATTTGATATTGAGATAAAAAAAAAAATGTCTGCATTGGAGCTTTAAGTATAGTATGAGTCAAACACGGAAACGTTTTAGAATGCAGTACAGTGGTCTAATAGGAAGGGTTTTAGAATGCAGTACAGTGGTCTAATAGGAAGGGGTTTAGAATGCAGTACAGTGGTCTAATAGGAAGGGGTTTAGAATGCAGTACAGTGGTCTAATAGGAAGGGGTTTAGAATGTAGTAGTGGTCTAATAGGAAGGGGTTTAGAATGCAGTACAGTGGTCTAATAGGAAGGGGTTTAGAATGTAGTAGTGGTCTAATAGGAAGGGGTTTAGAATGCAGTACAGTGGTCTAATAGGAAGGGTTTTAGAATGCAGCGCAGTGGTCTAATAGGAAGGGGTTTAGAATGCAGTACAGTGGTCTAATAGGAAGGGTTTTAGAATGCAGTACAGTGGTCTAATAGGAAGGGGTTTAGAATGCAGTACAGTGGTCTAATAGGAAGGGTTTTAGAATGCAGCGCAGTGGTCTAATAGGAAGGGGTTTAGAATGCAGTACAGTGGTCTAATAGGAAGGGTTTTAGAATGCAGTACAGTGGTCTAATAGGAAGGGGTTTAGAATGCAGTACAGTGGTCTAATAGGAAGGGGTTTAGAATGCAGTACAGTGGTCTAATAGGAAGGGTTTTAGAATGCAGTACAGTGGTCTAATAGGAAGGGTTTTAGAATGCAGCGCAGTGGTCTAATAGGAAGGGGTTTAGAATGCAGTACAGTGGTCTAATAGGAAGGGGTTTAGAATGCAGTACAGTGGTCTAATAGGAAGGGTTTTAGAATGCAGCGCAATGGTCTAATAGGAAGGGTTTTAGAATGCAGCGCAGTGGTCTAATAGGAAGGGGTTTAGAATGCAGTACAGTGGTCTAATAGGAAGGGGTTTAGAATGCAGTACAGTGGTCTAATAGGAAGGGGTTTAGAATGCAGTACAGTGGTCTAATAGGAAGGGGTTTAGAATGCAGTACAGTGGTCTAATAGGAAGGGGTTTAGAATGCAGTACAGTGGTCTAATAGGAAGGGGTTTAGAATGCAGTACAGTGGTCTAATAGGAAGGGTTTTAGAATGCAGTACAGTGGTCTAATAGGAAGGGGTTTAGAATGCAGTACAGTGGTCTAATAGGAAGGGTTTTAGAATGCAGCGCAGTGGTCTAATAGGAAGGGTATAGAATGCAGTACAGTGGTCTAATAGGAAGGGGTTTAGAATGCAGTACAGTGGTCTAATAGGAAGGGGTTTAGAATGCAGTACAGTGGTCTAATAGGAAGGGGTTTAGAATGCAGTACAGTGGTCTAATAGGAAGGGGTTTAGAATGCAGTACAGTGGTCTAATAGGAAGGGGTTTAGAATGCAGTACAGTGGTCTAATAGGAGGGGTTTTAGAATGCAGTACAGTGGTCTAATAGGAAGGGGTTTAGAATGTAGTACAGTGGTCTAATAGGAAGGGGTTTAGAATGCAGTGCAGTTGTCTAATAGGAAGGGTTTAGAATGCAGTACAGTGGTCTAATAGGAAGGGGTTTAGAATGCAGTACAGTGGTCTAATAGGAAGGGGTTTAGAATGCAGTACAGTGGTCTAATAGGAAGAGGTTTAGAATGCAGTACAGTGGTCTAATAGGAAGGGGTTTAGAATGTAGTACAGTGGTCTAATACGAAGGGGTTTAGAATGCAGTGCAGTGGTCTAATATGAAGGGTTTAGAATGTAGTAGTGGTCTAATAGGAAGGGGTTTAGAATGCAGTACAGTGGTCTAATAGGAAGGGGTTTAGAATGCAGTACAGTGGTCACATGATGCTGAAACCTGACCACTACTGAGAGAGGCAGGAGAGAGAAGCAGTGAGGGGGGATGGGTGACCTACACTACACAAGAAACAACACACTTCACTGCAGCACTGTCATGACAATAGGAGAGGGTCATGAGGATAGGACAGGGTCATGAGGATAGGACAGGGTCATGAGGATAGGACAGGGTCATGACGATAGGACAGGGTCATTAGGATAGGACAGGGTCATGAGGATATGACAGGGTCATTAGGATAGGACAGGGTCATTAGGATAGGACACGGTCTTGAGGATAGGGCAGTGTCATGAGGATAAGACAGGGTCATGAGCTAGGGTAGGGTCATGAGGATAGGATAGGGGATAGGACAGGGTCATGAGGATAGTACAGGGTCATTAGGATAGGACAGGGCCATGAGGATAGGGCAGTGTCATGAGGATAAGACAGGGTCATGAGATAGGGCAGGGTCATGAGGATAGGATAGGATCATTAGGATAGAACAGGGTCATGAGGATAGAGCAGTGTCATGAGGATAAGACAGGGTCATGAGATAGGGCAGGGTCATGAGGATAGGATAGGGGATAGGACAGGGTCATGAGGATAGTACAGGGCCTTTAGGATAAGACAGGTTCATGAGGATAGTACAGGGCCTTTAGGATAAGACAGGGTCATGAGGATAGGGCAGGGTAATGAGGATAGGGTAATTTACTGCTACCATAGAGTCATATCCTGCTACCATAGGGTAATATACTGCTACCATAGGGTAATTTACTGCTACCATAGGGTAATATATGGCTACCATTGTATGTGTGTGTGTGTGTGTGTGTGTGTGTGTGTGTGTGTGTGTTAGAGGTCGACCGATTAATCGGAATGGCCGATTAATTAGGGCCGATTTCAAGTTTTCATAACAATCGGAAATCGGTATTTTTGGACACCGATTTGGCCGATTATTATTATTTTTTTTACACCTTTATTTAATCTTTATTTAACTAGGCAAGTCAGTTAAGAACACATTCTTATTTTCAATGACGGCCTAGGAACAGTGGGTTAACTGCCTTGTTCAGGGGTAGAACGACAGATTTTTACCTTGTCAGCTCGGGGATTCGATCTTGCAACCTTACAGTTAACTAGTCCAAGGCTCTAACCACCTGCCTCTCATTGCACTCCACGAGGAGACTGCCTGTTACGCGTATGCAGTAAGAAGCCAAGGTAAGTTGCTAGCTAGCATTAAACTTATCTTATAAAAAAACAATCAATCAATCATAATCACTAGTTAACTACACATGGTTGATGATATTACTAGTTTATCTAACGTGTCCTGCGTTGCATATAATCGATGCGGTGTGTATTAGCGAAAATGGACCGTCGTTGCTCTAACGTGTACCTAACCATAAACATCAACGCCTTTCTTAAAATCAATACACAGAAGTATACATTTTTAAACCTGCATATTTTGCTAAAAGAAATCCAGGTTAGCAGGAAATATTAACCAGGTGAAATTGTGTCACTTCTCTTGCGTTCATTGCACGTAGAGTCAGGGTATATGCAACAGTTTGGGCCGCCTAATTTGCCAGAATTTTACGTAATTATGACATAACATTGAAGGTTGTGCAATGTAACAGGAATATTTAGACTTATGGATGCCACCCGTTAGATAAAATATGAAACGGTTCCGTATTTCACTGAAAGAATAAACGTCTTGTTTTCGAGATGATAGTTTCTGGATTCTACCATATTAATGACCTAAGGCTCGTATTTCTGTGTGTTATTATGTTATAATTAAGTTAATTAAGTATGATTTGATAGAGCAGTCTGACTGAGCGATGGTAGGCACCAGCAGGCTCGTAAGCCTTCATTCAAAGAGCACTTTTGTGCGTTTTGCCAGCAGCTCTTCACTGTGCTTCAAGCATTGAGCTGTTTATGACTTCAAGCCTATCAACTCCCGAGATTAGGCTGGTGTAAACGATGTGAAATGGCTAGCTAGTTAGCGGGGTGCGCGCTAATAGCGTTTCAAACGTCACTCGCTCTGAGACTTGGAGTGGTTGTTCCCTTTGCTCTTTTGTGGAGCGATGGGTAACGCTGCTTCAAGGGGGGCTGTTGTTGATGTGTTCCTGGTTCGAGCCCAGGTAGGGGCGAGGAGAGGGACGGAAGCTATACTGTTACACTGGCAATACTAAAGTGCCTATAAGAACATCCAATAGTCAAAAGTATATGAAATACAAATCGTATAGAGAGAAATAGTCCTATAATTCCTATAATAACTACAACCTAAAACTTCTTACCTGGGAATATTGAAGACTCATGTTAAAAGGAACCACCAGCTTTCATATGTTCTCTTGTTCTGAGCAAGGAACTGAAACGTTAGCTTTCTTACATAGAACATATTGCACTTTTACTTTCTTCTCCAACACTTTGTTTTTGTATTATTTAAATCAAATTGAACATGTTTCATTTTATTTGAGGCTAAATTGATTGTATTGATGTATTATATTAAGGAAAAATAAGTGTTCATTCAGTATTGTTGTAATTGTCATTATTACAAATAAAAAATGTTTTTTTTTAAATCGGCCGATTAACCGGTATCGGCGTTTTTGGTCCTCCAATAATTGGTATCGATATCGGCGTTGAAAAATCATAATCGGTCGACCTCTAGTGTGTGTGTGTGTGTGTGTGTGTGTGTGTGTGTGTGTGTGTGAGAGAGCTCATTTATAACATTATGTTATTGCACCTAACCCTGACTGTATAATTACAGGTGAGAACAAAACAACTGTTTTTTCATTTTTAATGAGGAACACATGAGTTCATATCTCATTGTTTCCATGCCCAAGGTCCACAACTGAAGGGTTTTAGAATGCTTTGCAGAATTGTGAACACAATATCTTCCACACGGGCACTATTCTAACAGTATGTTGCAAAATAAAATCAAAAATGTCCTAATTTCTCATATGATGTTTTTTCACTAAAAGTCCTGGATAACGAAGTCAGGGTTGGACCGTTGTTTTACGACAGCTACGTCATTCTAACAGTTGATGCACTATCTGACGTAAGACAATGGAGGAAAACAATGGCGTCACATATATCGCCACATACAGTGCCTTGCGAAAGTATTCGGCCCCCTTGAACTTTGCGACCTTTTGCCACATTTCAGGCTTCAAACATAAAGATATAAAACTGTTTTTTTTGTGAAGAATCAACAACAAGTGGGACACAATCATGAAGTGGAACGACATTTATTGGATATTTCAAACTTTTTTAACAAATCAAAAACGGAAAAATTGGGCGTGCAAAATTATTCAGCCCCTTTACTTTCAGTGCAGCAAACTCTCTCCAGAAGTTCAGTGAGGATCTCTGAATGATCCAATGTTGACCTAAATGACTAATGATGATAAATACAATCCACCTGTGTGTAATCAAGTCTCCGTATAAATGCACCTGCACTGTAATAGTCTCAGAGGTCCGTTAAAAGCGCAGAGAGCATCATGAAGAACAAGGAACACACCAGGCAGGTCCGAGATACTGTTGTGAAGAAGTTTAAAGCCGATTTAGAACCAGATTTCCCAAGCTTTAAACATCCCAAGGAGCACTGTGCAAGCGATAATATTGAAATGGAAGGAGTATCAGACCACTGCAAATCTACCAAGACCTGGCCGTCCCTCTAAACTTTCAGCTCATACAAGGAGAAGACTGATCAGAGATGCAGCCAAGAGGCCCATGATCACTCTGGATGAACTGCAGAGATCTACAGCTGAGGTGGGAGACTCTGTCCATAGGACAACAATCAGTCATATATTGCACAAATCTGGCCTTTATTGAAGAGTGGCAAGAAGAAAGCCATTTCTTAAAGATATCCATAAAAAGTGTAGTTTAAAGTTTGCCACAAGCCACCTGGGAGACACACCAAACATGTGGAAGAAGGTGCTCTGGTCAGATGAAACCAAAATTGAACTTTTTGGCAACAATGCAAAATGTTATGTTTGGCGTAAAAGCAACACAGCTGAACACACCATCCCCACTGTCAAACATGGTGGTGGCAGCATCATGGTTTGGGCCTGCTTTTCTTCAGCAGGGACAGGGAAGATGGTTAAAATTGATGGGAAGATGGATGGAGCCAAATACAGGACCATTCTGGAAGAAAACCTGATGGAGTCTGCAAAAGACCTGAGACTGGGACGGAGATTTGTCTTCCAACAAGACAATGATCCAAAACATAAAGCAAAATCTACAATGGAATGGTTAAAAAAAAAACATCCAGGTGTTAGAATGGCCAAGTCAAAGTCCAGACCTGAATCCAATCGAGAATCTGTGGAAAGAACTGAAAACTGCTGTTCACAAATGCTCTCCATCCAACCTCACTGAGCTCGAGCTGTTTTGCAAGGAGGATTGGGAAAAAATGTCAGTCTCTCGATGTGCAAAACTGATAGCGACATACCCCAAGCGACTTACAGCTGTAATCGCAGCAAAAGGTGGCGCTACAAAGTATTAACTTAAAGGGGCTGAATAATTTTGCACGCCCAATTTTTCAGTTTTTGATTTGTTAAAAAAGTTTGAAATATCCAATAAATGTCGTTCCACTTCATGATTGTGTCCCACTTGTTGTTGATTCTTCACAAAAAAATACAGTTTTATATCTTTATGTTTGAAGCCTGAAATGTGGCAAAAGGTCGCAAAGTTCAAGGGGGCCGAATACTTTCGCAAGGCACTGTATACAGTACCGGTCAAAAGTTTGGACATACCTACTCATTCAAGGGTTTATATTTGTATTTATTTTTTTATTTTTTACATTGTAGAATAATAGTGAAGACATCAAAACTATGAAATAACACATATGGAATCATGTAGTAACCAAAAAAAATGTGTTAAACAAATTCTTCAAAGTAGCCACCTTTTGCATTGGTGACAGCTTTGTACACTCTTGGCATTCTCTCAACCAGTCATGAGGTAGTCACCTGGAATGCATTTCAATTAACAGGTGTGCCTTCTTAAGTTAATTTGTGGAATTTCTTTCCTTCTTAATGCGTTTGCGTCAATCAGTTGTGTTGTGACAAGGTAGGGGTGGTATACAGAAGATAGCACTATTTGGCTAAAAGACCAAGTCCATATTATGGCAAGAACAGCTCAAGTAAGCAAAGAGAAATGACAGTCCATCATTACTTTAAGACAGGAAGGTCAGTCAATAAAGAACATTTCAAGAACTTTGAACGTTTCTTCAAGTGCAGTCACAAAAACCATCAAGTGCTGTGATGAAACTGTCTCTCATGAGGACCGCCACAGGAAAGGAAGACCCAGAGTTTCCTCTGCTGCAGAGGACAAGTTCATTAGAGTTACCAGCCTCAGAAATTGCAGCCCAAATAAATGCTTCACAGAGTTCAAGTAACAGACACATCTCAACATCAACTGTTCAGAGGAAACTGTGTGAATCAGGCCTTCATGATCGAATTGCTGCAAAGAAACCACTACTAAAGAACTGTTAGAGCCAATTCGGACATTTTTGTATAAACGACAAAACATACAGAGCTCCATGTACGTGTGTGTAAATATATTAAATATGAATGTATATGATGAAATATTAGGTACCTTTATGATTTATATTACCTGATTGAGATGTATTCATTTGTTATAAGTGTATCTTAGTTTTTGTCCCCCCCCCCATTCATTGTACTGTGGTCAGTGTGTTGTGATTGGATAAAGGCAGGAAGTTGGGGCTTCGGGGGGAGGGGAGACATATATATGTCAAGTAATCTATGATTTAAGTTGAATGAATCATTTCTTTGTTAGATATAAGCCTTTTTGCTGCACCATATCCCTGGATCTCAAAGAATGTTTTTGCCGTTTGGGAACTTCAAATGTGGACCGTATGCGTATGAAACAACCCCACTTCAGGCTCCAACCGCCGTGTCTTTGTGAGACGCAGAGTAGGTGAACGGATGATCTCTGCATGTGTAGTTCCCAATCGTGAAGCATGGAGGAGGAGGTGTTGATGGTGCTTTGATTTATTTAGAATTCAAGTCACTCTTAACCAGCATGGTTACCACAGCATTCTGCAGCGATACGCCATCCCATCTGGTTTGCGCTTAGTGCGACTATCATTTGTTTTCCAACAGGACAATGACCCAACACACCTCCAGGATGTGTAAGGGCTATTTGACCAAGAAGGAGAGTGACCAGTCTGTGTTGAACCAGGGAGGGGTTGGTTCTGTGATCCAGCCATCTGAAGCTCAGTCTGAGTACTCAGGCTGAAATAAATACAGTTCATTGGTTTTCTTCATCACTCTTCATTTTTCTTCATTTTTTTCATCAGATATACTTGTATTTTTTTTTACATTGTATAACTGATGTGATACGCTGTCTTCACCAAAAAAGTTGCATCTGTGAATAAGGGCCTAACGTGCAGTTTCTACGTAACAGGGATTCCCCCGAGAGCGCACGTGCTCAGTTGTTACCCATCTCCACTGCTGTGGCAGTCGGCGACATTAAAAAATGAGATAAAATCATCGCATTTCCTGACTCAAAACAGATTACACTTTGGCAAAAATAGCTAATTCAATAAAAAACAAGCGATTGTCCACACATTGCAGATTTCTGAATCATGAATTCACTGGTAACAGAGCACAACTAGGCCTGCATCCAGCAATGTCATGAGTCACGTGACCTCCTTTCGCAGCCGTTTCAGTACAGCACTAGAGGGACAGAAAGTGGGAGAGAGCTAACTCCAATGGACAAGTTTCAATGTATGAAATCACTTGGGCGTTTTGGGATTTTGGGTAAACTTCTCCTTTAACAAAGGTGGAAAGTCCCACCACCCCCAGTTGAACCATTGCAATCCGCGATGAGAAGTGTAGAGAATCAGGACATAGCCAGCCACACAGGACCGGTAGCAGGAAGAGAACTCTCTGGCAATGACACTCTCATTTCACACAACAACAACAACAACAACAACACAGTACTCCCGCCAAGTCTGGCATCAAAAACATAGATAAGACAAGCAGCATCCATATCTACTCTATGGCCTTCTGTCCCACCAAGGGGATTAAGTAAGACCATGTGATAAGTACCCTCCAATATGTGACTAGCACAAAATAACCACTGGATGCTCCAGTACATACCGACAACAATTACAGCACGTGGTGATGTATGAGTGTGTCAACACTCATATACACACAGAGATTATTAGGTATTTAACCGACAGCTGCAGGTTTGTGTAAAGACTGTAAGATGACACTAAACAAACAACACAACTTCATTAAAACTATTGAAAACGGAAAAAAACAAACACACACACAAACACACAAACACGCACATGCAAACACAAAGGCTCCTGGCCATAGAGGAGTGGTGGTGGGTTAAAGGAGAGGGGTGCTTAAAGGGATGGGGTGTTTAAAGAGGTGGGGTGGTTAAAGGGGTGGGGTGTTTAAAGGGGTGGTGTGGTTAAAGGGGTGGTGTGGTTAAAGGGGTGGGGTGTTTAAAGGGGTGGTGTGTTTAAAGGGGTGGGGTGTTTAAAGGGGCGGGGTGTTTAAAGGGGCGGGGTGTTTAAAGGGGTGGTGTGGTTAAAGGGGTGGGGTAGTTAAAGGGGTGGTGTGGTTAAAGGGGTGGGGTAGTTAAAGGGGCGGGGTGTTTAAAGTGGTGGTGTGTTTTTAGCCACTACTGTACACTGAAAGAGATAATCCGTGTTGCTATGACACTTCAGGAAGGGAAAGAAACGAGGGACATTCATAAACACAAACATCCCAAGAGACATCATGAAAATCACAACTTCCTGTTGCCGGGTGTTGACTCAAACTGGTCAGGACAACATGTTTAAGTGTTACACTGTGGACTGGAAAATGTAACAAGTGAGTTGGAAAGCCCATTAGACTATGGAAATGAAATGACTGCACCTTAATACATTTGCATAAACCCAATAACATGCAAACTGGTCTAGTGCAGGAAGGAGAAGAAGCAACGCAGCACTGAATAGACTTGTACTGGGGTATATGCACACTACACACTACACACTACACAGCACTGAATAGACTTGTATTGGGGTATATGCACACTACACACTACACACTACACACTACACAGCACTGAATAGACTTGTACTGGGGTATATGCACACTACACACTACACACTACACAGCACTGAATAGACTTGTACTGGGGTATATGCACAATTACACACTACACACTACACACTACACAGCACTGAATAGATTTGTACTGGGGTATATGCACACTACACACTACACACTACACACTACACAGCACTGAATAGACTTGTACTGGGGTATATGCACACTACACACTACACACTACACAGCACTGAATAGACTTGTACTGGGGTATATGCACACTACACACTACACACTACACAGCACTGAATAGACTTGTATTGGGGTATATGCACACTACACACTACACAGCACTGAATAGACTTGTACTGGGGTATATGCACAATTACACACTACACACTACACAGCACTGAATAGACTTGTATTGGGGTATATGCACACTACACACTACACACTACACACTACACAGCACTGAATAGACTTGTACTGGGGTATATGCACACTACACACTACACAGCACTGAATACACTTGTATTGGGGTATATGCACACTACACACTACACACTACACACTACACAGCACTGAATAGACTTGTACTGGGGTATATGCACACTACACACTACACACTACACAGCACTGAATAGACTTGTACTGGGGTATATGCACAATTACACACTACACACTACACAGCACTGAATGGACTTGTACTGGGGTATATGCACACTACACACTACACACTACACAGCACTGAATAGACTTGTACTGGGGTATATGCACACTACACACTACACAGCACTGAATAGACTTGTACTGGGGTATATGCACACTACACACTACACACTACACAGCACTGAATAGACTTGTACTGGGGTATATGCACACTACACACTACACAGCACTGAATAGACTTGTACTGGGGTATATGCACACTACACACTACACACTACACAGCACTGAATAGACTTGTACTGGGGTATATGCACACTACACACTACACACTACACAGCACTGAATAGACTTGTACTGGGGTATATGCACAATTACACACTACACACTACACAGCACTGAATAGACTTGTACTGGGGTATATGCACAATTACACACTACACACTACACAGCACTGAATAGACTTGTACTGGGGTATATGCACAATTACACACTACACACTACACAGCACTGAATAGACTTGTACTGGGGTATATGCACAATACACACTACACAGCACTGA